>NC_092225.1:6432512-6480191 GCF_036320965.1 Panulirus ornatus
AAAAAAGAATAGGAGATAGAGGCCTGGGACGAGTGTCAGGCAGGACAGGAGAGCGAGGCTTGGGACGAAAAGTCAGGGAGGACAGGAGAGAGAGGCATGCTACTAGAGTCAAGCAGGACAGGAGAGAGAGGCTTGGGACGAGAGTCAGGCAGATCAGGAAAGAAAGACTTGGGACGAGAGTCAGTCAGGGTGGGAGAGAGAGAATTGGGATGAGACTCAGGCTGGAGAGTAGAGAGAGGCTTTGGGCGAGATTCAGGCAGGAAAGAAGACAGAGGCTGGAGACGAGAGTCAAGCAGGGAAGAGAGAGAGGCTTTGGACGAGAGTCAAGAAGGACAGGAGAAGGAGGATTGGATCGAGAGTCATGCAGGATAGGAAAGAGAGTCTGGGACTAGAGTCAGGTAGGACAGGAGAGAGAGCCTTGGGACGAGTGTCAGGTAGAACAGGAGAGAGGGGCATGGGACGATATCTAGGCAGGAGAGGAGAGATAGGCTTGGGAAGAGGGCCAGGCAAGACAGGAGAGAGAGGCTTGGGACGAGAGTCAGGCAGGGTGGGAGAGAGAAGTATGGGACGAGAGTCAGGCAGGACTGGAGAGACAGTTTGGGACTAGAGTCAGGCTGGGTAGGAGAGAGTTGCTTGGGACGAGAGTCAAGCAATGTCGGAAAGAGAGGGCTGGGACGAGAGTTTGGGAGGAGTGGAGAGTTTGGGACGAGAGTCAGGCTTGGTAGGAAAGAGGGGCTTGGGACGAGAGACAGGCAGGGCATGAGAGAGAGTCTTGGGACGAGAGTCAGGCAGGACAGGAGAGAGAGGCTTGGGACGAGAGTCAGGTTGGGTAGGAGAGAGAGGCTTGGGACGGAAGTCAGGGAGGTTAGGAGAGAGAGTCATGGGACGAGAGTCAGGCAGGACAGGAGAGAGAGGCTTGGCACGAGAGTCAAGCAAGACAGGAGAGGGAATCTTGGGACGAGATTCATTCAGGGTAGGAGCGAGAGGATTGGGATGAGACTCAGGCTGGAGAGTAGAGAGAGGCTTTGGGCGAGATTCAGAGAGGACAGTAGAGAGAGGCTGGAGACGAGAGTCAGGCAGGACAGGAGAGAGAGGCTTTGGACGAGAGTCAGGAAGGACAGGAGAAAGAGGATTGGATCGAGAGTCATGCAGGACAGGAAAGAGAGGATAGGACTAGAGTAAGGTAGTACAGAAGAGAGAGGCTTGGGACGAGAGGCAGGTAGAACCGGAGAGAGAGGTATGTGACGAGAGTCAGGCAGGAGAGGAGAGAGAGGCTTGGGACGAGAGTCAGGCAAGAAAGGAGAGAGAGGCTTGGGACGAGAGTCAGGCAGGGTGGGGGAGAGAAGTATGGGACGAGAGTGAGGCAGGACTGGAGAGACAGTTTGGGACGAGAGTCAGGTTGGGTAGGAGAGAGAGGCTTGGTGCGAGAGTTAAGCAATGTGGGAAAGAGCGGGCTGGGGCGAGACTTTGGGAGGAGTGGAGAGAGAGTTTGGGACGAGAGTCAGGCTTGGTAGGAGAGAGTGGCGTGTGACGAGAGTCAAGCAATGTGGGAAAGAGAGGGCTGGGACAAGAGTTTGGGAGGAGTGGAGAGAGAGTTTGGGACGAGAGTTAGGCTTGGTAGGAAAGAGGGGCTTGGGACGAGAGTCAGGCAGGGCATGATAGAGAGTCTTGGGACGAGAGTCAGGCAGGAAAGGAGAGAGAGGCTTGGGACGAGAGTCAGGCAAGACACAAGAGAGAGGATTGGAACGAGAGTCAGGCAGATCAGGAGAGAGAGGCTTAGGATAAGAGTCAGGCAGGACAGAAGCGAGAAGGTTAGGACGAGAGTCAGGCAGAATAGGAGATTTAGGCCTGGGACAAGTGTCAGGCAGGACAGGAGAGCGAGGTTTGGGACGAAAGTCAGGGAGGACAGGAGAGAGAGGCATGGGACGAGAGTCAGGCAGTACAGGAGAGAGAGGCTTGGGACGAGAGTAAGGCAGATCAGGAGAGATAGGCTTGGGACCAGAGTCAGTAAGGGTTCGAGAGAAATGATTGGGATGAGACTCAGGCTGGAGAGTAGAGAGAGGCTTTGTGCGAGATTCAGGCAGGACAGGAGACAGAGGCTGGAGACGAGAGTCAAGTAGGATAGGAGAGAGAGGCTTTGGACGAGAGTCATGAAGGACAGGAGAAGGAGGATTGGATCCAGAGTCATGCCGGTCAGGAAAGAGAGGCTGGGACTAGAGTCAGGTAGGACAGGAGAGAGAGGCTTGGGACGAGAGTCAGGTAGAACAGGAGAGAGAGGCATGGGACGAGAGTCAGGCAGGAGAGGAGAGAGAGGCTTGGGACGAGAGTCAGGTAAGACAGGAGAGAGAGGCTTGGGACGAGAGTCAGGCAGGGTGGGAGAGAGATGTATGGGACGAGAGTCGGTCAGGAGTGGAGGGACAGTTTGGTACGAGAGTCAGGTTGGGTAGGAGAGAGAGGCTTGGGACGAGATTCAGGCAATGTGGGAAATAGCGGGCTGGGACGAAAGTTTGGGAGGAGTGGAGAGAGAGTTTGGGACGAGAGTCAGGCTTGATAGGAGAGAGGGGCTTGGGACGAGGGTCAGGCATAGCATGAGAGAGAGTCTTGGGACGAGAGTCAGGCAAGACAGGAGAGAGAGGCTTGTGACGAGAGTCAGGCAAGACACAAGAGAGAGGATTGGAACGAGAGTCAGGCAGATCAGGAGAGAGAGGCTTAGTATAAGAGTCAGGCAGGACAGAAGCGAGAAGGTTATTACGAGAGTCAGGAAGAATAGGAGATAGAGGCCTGGGACGAGTGTCAGGCAGGACAGGAGAGCGAGGCTTGGGACGAAAGTCAGGGAGAACAGGAGAGAGAGGCATGGGACGAGAGTCAGGGAGGACAGGAGAGAGAGGCTTGGGACGAGAGTCAGGCAGATCAGGAGAGAGAGGCTTGGGACGAGAGTCAGTCAGGGTGGGAGAGAGAGGATTGGGATGAGACTCAGGCTGGAGAGTAGAGAGAGGCTTTATGCGAGATTCAGGCAGGACAGGAGACAGAGACTGGGGACGAGAGTCAAATAGGACAGGAGAGAGAAGCTTTGGACGAGAGTCAGGAAGGACTGGAGAAGTAGGATTGGATTGAGAGTCATGCAGGACAGGAAAGAGAGTCTGGGACTAGAGTCAGGTAGGACAGGAGAGAGAGCCTTGGGACGAGAGTCAGGTAGAACAGGAGAGAGAGGCACGGGACGAGAGTCAGGCAGGAGAGGAGAGAGAAGCTTGGGAAGAGAGTCAGGCAAGACAGGAGAGAGAGCCTTGGGACGAGAGTCAGGCAGGGTTGGAGTGAGAAGTATGGGACGAGAGTCAGGCAGGACTGGAGAGACAGTTTAGGAGTAGAGTCAGGCTGGGTAGGAGAGAGAGGCTTGGGACGAGAGTCAAGCAATATGGGAAAGAGAGGGCTCGGACGAGAGTTTGGGGTGGGTGGAGAGAGAGTTTGGGACGAAAGTCAGGCTGGGTAGGAGAAAGAGGTATTTGACTAGAGTCAAGCAATGTGGGAAAGAGAGGGCTTGGACGAGAGTTTGGTAGGAATGGAGAGAGAGTTTGGGACGAGAGTCAGGCTTGGTAGGAGAAAGGGGCTTGGGACGAGAGACAGGCAGAGAATGAGAGAGAAGCTTGTGACGAGAGTTAGGCAGGACAGGAGAGAGAGGCTTGGGACGAAAGTCAGGCAAGACACAAGAGAGAGGCTTGGAACGAGAGTCAGGCAGATAAGGAGAGAGAGGCTTAGGATAAGAGTCAGGCAAGACAGAAGAGAGAAGGTTAGGACGAGAGTCAGAAAGAATAGGAGATAGAGGCCTGCGACGAGTGTCAGTCAGGACAGGAGAGCGACGCTTGGGATGAAAGACATGCAAGACAGGAGAGAGAGGCATGGGACGAGAGTCAGTCAGGGTGGGAGAGAGAGGATTGGGATGAGATTCAGGCTGGAGAGTAGAGAGAGGCTTTGGGCGAGATTCAGGCAGGACACGAGAGAGAGGCTGGAGACGAGAGTCAGGCAGGACAGGAGAGAGAGGCTTTGGACGAGAGTCAGGAAGGACAGGAGAAGGAGGATTGGATCGAGAGTCATGCAGGACAGGAAAGAGAGGATGGGACTAGAGTCAGATAGGACAGGAGAGAGAGGCTTGGGGCGAGAGTCAGGTAGAACAGGAGAGAGAGGCTTAGGACGAGAGTCAGGCAGGGTGGGAGAGAGAAGTATGGGACGAGAGTCAGGCAGGACTGGAGATACAGTTTGGGACGAGAGTCAGGCTGGGTAGGAGAGAGAGGCTTGGGACGAGAGTCAAGCAAGACACAAAAGAGAGGATTGGAACGAAAGCCAGGCTGATAAGGAGAGAGAGGCTTAGGATAAGAGTCAGGCAGGACAGAAGCGAGAATGTTAGAACGAGAGTCAGGCAGAATAGGATATATAGGCCTGGAACGAGTGTCAGGCAGGACAGGAGAGCGAGGCTTGGGACGAAATCAGAGAGGACAAGAGAGAGAGGCATGGGACGAGAGTCAAGCAGGACAGGAGAGAGAGGCTTGGGACGAAAGTCAGGCAGATCATGAGAGAGAGGCTTGGGACGAGAGTCAGTCAGGGTGTGAGAGGAAGGATTGGGATGAGACTTAGGCTGGAGAGTAGAGAGAGGCTTTGGGCGAGATTCATGCCGGACAGGAGAAGGAGGATTGGATCGAGAGTCATGCAGGATAGGAAAGAGAGTCTGGGACTAGAGTAAGGTAGGACAGGAGAGAGAGCCTTGGGACGAGAGTCAGGTAGAACAGGATAGAGGATCATGGGACGAGAGTCAGGCAGGAGAGGAGAGAGAGGCTTGGGAAGAGAGTCAGGCAAGACAGGAGAGAGAGGCTTAGGACGAGAGTCAGGCAGGGTGGGAGAGAGAAGTATGGGACGAGAGTCAGGCAGGACTGGAGATACAGTTTGGGACGAGAGTCAGGCTGGGTAGGAGAGAGAGGCTTGGGACGAGAGTCAAGCAATATGGGAAAGAGAGTGCTGGGACGAGAGTTTGGGGGGAGTGGAGAGAGAGTTTGGGACGAAAGTTAGGCTGGGTACGAGAGAGTGGCTTGTGACGAGAGTCAAGCAATGTGGGAAAGAGAGGGCTTGGACGAGAGTTTGGTAGGAGTGGAGAGAGAGTTCGGGACGAGAGTCAGGCTTGGTAGTAGAGAGGGGCTTGGGACGAGATACAGGCAGGGCATGAGTGAGAAGCATGGGACGAGAGTAAGGCAGGACAGGAGAGAGAGTTTTGGGACGAGAGTCAAGCATTGTGGAAAAGAGAGAGTTGTTACGATAGTTAGGCAGGACTAGAGAGATAGCTTGGGACGAGAGTCAGGCAAGAAATGAGAAAGAGGCTTCAGGTGGGTGTAAGAAAGGACAGACGAGAGAGGCATCTGACGAGAGCCAGGAAGGACAGGAGAGAGAGTCTTCGGACGAGACTCAGGGAGGACTGAAGAGAGAGCCTTAGGACAGAGTCAGGCAGGGTATGAGAGAGAGGCTTTGCTCGAGAGTCAGGAAGGACAGGATAGGGAGGATTGGATCGAGAGTCATGTAGGACAGGAGAGAGAGTCATGCGCCGAGAGTCAGGCAGGACAGGAGAGAGAGAGAGTCTTGGGACGAGAGTCAGTCAGTGTGGGAGATAGAGGATCGGGACGAGAGTCAGGCAGGACTGGAGATAGAGGTTGTGACGAGAGTCTTGCTGGGTAGAAAAGAGGGTCTTTTGAAGAGAGTCAGTCAGGGCATGAGAGAGACGCTTCGGACGAAAGATCAGGCAGGACAGGACAGAGAGTCTTAGGACGAGAGTCAGGCAGGACAGGACAAAGAGGCTTGGGACGAGAGTCAAGCATTGTGGAAAATAGATGTTTGTTACGAGAGTTAGGCAGGACTGGAGAGAGAGCTTGGGACGAGGGTCAGGCAAGAAAGGAGAAAGAGGCTTCGGATGTGTTTAAGGCAGGATGGAAGAGAGTGGCATCTGACGAGAGCCAGGAAAGGCAGGAGAGAGAGTCTTCGCACGATGTTCAGGCAGGACAGAAGAGAGAGGCTTCGGACAGAGTCAGGCAGGATAGGAGAGAGAAGCTTGGGATGAGAGTCAGGCAGGAGAGTAGAGAGAGGCTTTGGGGCGAGATTTAGGCAGGACAGGAGAGAGAGCCTGGAGACGAGAGTCAGGTAGGACAGGAGAGAGAGGCTAGGGACGAGAGTCAGGTAGGATAGGAGAGAGAGGCATAGGACGAGAGTCAGGAAGGAGAGGAGAGAGAGGTTTGGGACGAGAGTCAGGCAAGACAGGAGAGAGAGGCTTTGGACGAGATTCAGGCAGGGTATGAGAGACAGGATTGGGACGAGAGTTAGGCAGGACTGGAGAGAGAGGCTTGGGACGAGAGTCAGGCTGGGCAGGAGAGAGAGGCTTGGGACGAGAGTCAAGCAATGTGGGAAAGAGAGGGCTGGGGCGAGCGTTTGGGAAGAGGAGAGAGAGAGTTTGGGACGAGAGTCAGGCCTGGTAGGAGAGAGGGGCTTGGGACGAGAGACAGGCAGGGCATGAGAGAGAAGCTTGGGACGAGAGTCAGGCAGGACAGGAGAGAGAGGCTTGGGACGAGAATCAGACAAGATACAAGAGAGAGGCTTGGAACGAGAGTTAGGCAGATCAGGAGAGAGATCCTTAGGAAAAGAGTCAGGTAGGACAGAAGGGAAAAGGTTAGTATGAGAGTCAGGCAGAATAGGATATAGAGGCCTGGGACGAGTGTCAGGCTGGACAGGAGAGCGAGGCTTAGGACGAAAGTCAGGGAGGACAGGAGAGAGAGGCATGGGACGAGATTCAAGCAGGACAGGAGAGAGATGCTTGGGACGAGAGTCAGGCAGATCAGGAGAGAGATGCTTGGGACGAGAGAGAGTCAGGGTGGGAGAGAGAGAATTGGGATGAGAATCAGGGTGGAGAGGAGAGAGAGGCTTTTTGCGAGATTCAGGCAGGACAGGAGACAGAGGCTGGGGACGAGAGTCAAGTAGGACAGGTGAGAGAGGCTTTGGACGAGAGTCAGAAAGGACAGGAGAAGGAGGATTGGATGGAGAGTCACGCAGGACAGGAAAGAGAAACTGGGACTAGAGTCAAGTAGGACAGGAGAGAGAGCCTTGGGACGAGAGTCAGGTAAAACAGAAGAGAGAGGCATGGGACGAGAGTCAGGCAGGAGAGGAGAGAGAGGCTTGGGAAGAGAGTCAGGCAAGACAGGAGAGAGAGGCTTGGGACGAGAGTCAGGCAGGGTGGTAGAGAGAAGTATGGGACGAGAGTCAGGCAGGACTGGAGAGACAGTTTCAAACTAGAGTCAGGCTGGGTAGGAGAGAGAGGCTTGGGACGAGAGTCAAGCAATGTGGGAAAGAGAGGGCTGGGACGAAAGTTTGGAAGGAGTAGAGGGAGAGTTTGGGACGAAAGTCATGCTGATTAGGAGAGAGAGGCTTGTGACGAGAGTCAAGCAATGTGGGAAAGAAATGGCTGCGACGAGAGTTTGGTAGGAGTGGAGAGAGAATTTGGGACGAGAGTCAGGCTTGGTAGGAGAGAGGGGCTTTGGACGAGAGACAGGCAGGGCATGAGAGAGAAGCTTGGGACGAGAGTCAGGCAGGACAGAAGAGAGAGGCTTGTGACGAGAGTCAGGCAAGACACAAGAGAGAGTCTTGGAACGAGAGTCAGGCAGATCAGGAGAGAGAGGCTTGGAACGAGAGTCAGGCAGATCAGGAGAGAGAGGCTTAGGATAAGAGTCAGGCAGGACAGAAGAGAGAAGGTTAGGGCGAGAGTCAAACAGAATAGGAGATAGGTGCCTGGGAAGAGTGTCAGGGAGGACAGGAGAGCGAGGCTTGGGAAGAAAGTCAGGGAGGACAGGAGAGAGAGGCATGGGACGAGAGTTAGGCAGGACAGGAGAGAGAGGCTTGAGACGAGAGTCAGTCAGGGTAGGAGAGAGAGGATTGGGATGAGACTCAGGCTGGAGAGTAGAGAGAGGCTTTGGGCGAGATTCAGGCAGGACAGGAGAGAGAGGCTGGAGACGAGAGTCAGGCAGGACAGGAGAGAGAGGCTATGGACGAGAGTCAGGAAGGACAGGAGAAGAAGGATTGGATCGAGAGTAGTGCAGGACAGTAAAGAGAGGATGGGACTAGAGTCAGGTAGGACAGGAGAGAGAGGCTTGGGATGAGAGTCAGGTAGAACAGGAGAGAGAGGCATGGGACGAGAGTCAGGCAGGAGAGGAGAGAGAGGCTTGGGACGATAGTCAGGCAAGACAGGAGAGAGAGGCTTGGGACGAGAGTCAGGCAGGGTGGGAGAGAGAAGTATGGGACGAGAGTCAGGCAGGACTGGAGAAACACTTTGGGACGAGAGCCAGGTTGTGTAGGACAGAGAGTCTTGGGACGAGAGTCAAGCAATGTGGGAAAGAGCGGGCTGGGACGAGAGTTTGGGAGGAGTAGAGAGAGAGTTTGGGACGAGAGTCAGGCTTGGTAGGAAAGAGGGGCTTGGGACGAGAGTCAGGCAGGGCATGAGAGAGAGTCTTGGGACGAGAGTCAGGCAGGACAGGAGAGAGAGTCTTGGGACGAGAGTCAAGCAGGGCAGGAGAGAGACGCTTGGGGCGAGAGTCAGGCAGGGCAGGAGAGAGAGGTCTTGGGCGGGAGTCAGGAAGGACAGGAGAGAGAGGCTTAGGACGAGAGTCAGGCAAGACATGAGAGAGAGGCTTGGGGCGAGAGTCAGGCAGATCAGGAGAGAGAGGCTTAGGATGAGAGTCAGGCAGGACAGAGAAGAGAGGCTTAGGACGAAAGTCAGGCAGGCCAGGAGAGAGAGGCTTGGTACGAGAGTTAGGCAAGACAGGAGAGAGAGGCTTGGGATGAGAGTCAGTCATTGTGGGAGAGAGAGGATTAGGATGAGACTCAGGCTGGAGAGTAGAGAGAGGCTTTGGGAGAGATTCAGGCAGGACAGGAGAGAGAGGGTGGAGACGAGAGTCTGGCAGTACAAGAGAGAGGGGCTTTGGACGAGAGTCAGGAAGGACAGGAGATGGAGGTTTGGATCGAGAGTCATGCAGGATAGGAGAGTCCTGGGACTAGAGTCAGGTAGGACAGGAGAGAAAGGCTTGGGACGAGAGTCAGGTAGAACAGGAGAGAGAGGCATGGGACGAGAGTCAGGCAGGACATGAGAGAGAGGATTGGACGAGAGTCAGGCAAGACAGGAGAGAGAGGCTTGGGACGAGAGTCAGGCAAGGTGGGAGAGAGAGGTATAGGATTAGAGTCAGGCAGGACTGGAGAGACAGCTTGGGACGAGAGTCAGGCTGGGTAGGAAAGAAAGGGTTGGGACGAGAGTCAAGCAATGTGTGAAAGAGAGGGCTGGGACGAGAGTTTGGGAGGAGTGGAGAGAGAGTTTGGGACGAGAGTCAGGATTTGTATTAGAGAGGGGCTAGGGGCCAGAGTCAAGGAATGTGGGAAAGTGAGGGCTGGGACGAGAGTTTGTGAGGAGTGGAGAGAGAGTTTGGGACGAGAGTCAGGCTTGGTAGGAGAGAGGGGCTTACGACGAGAGTCAGGCAGGGCATGAGAGAGGCTCGGGACGAGAGTCAGGCAGGACAGGAGAGAGAGGCTTGGGACGAGAGTGAAGCAGGGCAGGGGAGAGAGGCTTGGGACGAGAGTCAGGCAGATTAGGAGAGAGAGTCTTAGGATGAGAGTCAGGCAGGACAGAAAAGAGAGCCTTAGGTCGAGAGTTAGGCAGGATAGGAGAGTGAGGATTTGGACGAGAGAAAGGCAAGACACGAGAGAGAGGCTTAGGACGAGAGTGAGGTATGACATCAGAGAGACCCTTCGGACGAGAGTCAGGCAGGACAGGAGAGAGAGGGTTACGAAGAGATTCAGGCAGAATAGGAGATAGAGGCCTGGGACGAGTGTCAGGCAGGAGGGGAGAGCGAGGCTTATGACGAAAGTCAGGGAGGACAGGAGAAAGAGGATTAGGACGAGAGTTAGTCAGGACAGGAGAGAGAGGTTTGGGTCGAGAGCGAGGCAGGACAGGAGAGAGAGGCTTGGGACGAGAGTCAGGCAGGACAGGAGAGAGAGGCTTTGGGAGACAGTCAGGAAGGACAGGAGAGAGAGTCTTGGGACAAGAGTCAGGGAGGACAGGAGAGAGAGGCTTTGGGAGACAGTCAGGAAGGACAGGAGAGAGAGTCTTGGGACAAGAGTCAGGGAGGACAGGAGAGAGAGGCTTGGAAGGAGAGGCAGGCAGGACCGGAGAGAGAGGCATTTGACGAGATTCAGGCAGGACAGGAAAGAGAGGCTTGGGACGAGAGTCAGGCAGGACAGGGGAGAGAGTCCTGGGACGAGAATCCTGCTGGGTAATAGAAAGGGGCTTCGGACGAGAGGCAGGCAAGACAGGAGAGAGAATATTGTGACGAGAGTCAGCCACGACACAAGAAAGATGCTTCGGATGAGAGTCAGGCAGGAGAAAAGAGAGAGGCATGGGACGAAATTCAGGCACGACGGGAGAGAGTCTTCGGACGAGAGTCATGCAGGACTGCAGAGAGAGAGGCCTGAGACGAGAGTCAGGCACGACAGGAGAGAGAGGCTTGGGACGAGAGTCAGATAGGACAGGAGAGAAAGGCTTTGGTCGAGAGTCAGGAAGGACAGGAGAGGGAGGCTTGGATCGAAAGTCATGCAGGACAGGAGAGAGATTCATGCGACGAGAGTCAGGCAGGATAGGAGAGAGAGAGGCTTGGGACGAAACTCACGCAAGACATGAGAGAGAGGCTTGGGACGAGAGTCAGACTGGGTAGAAGAGAGGGGCTTGGGAAGAGAGTCAGTCAGGGAATGAGAGAGAGGCTTCGGACGAAAGTTCACGCAGGACAGGACAGAGAGTCTTAGGACGAGAGTCAGGCAGGACAGGACTAGAGGCTTGGGACGATAGTCAAGCGTTGTGGAAAAGAGATGTTTGTTACGAGAGTTAGGCAGGACTGGAGAGATAGCTTGGGACGAGAGTCAGGCAAGAAAGGAGAAAGAGTCTTCGGATGTGTTTAAGGCAGGACAGAAGAGAGTGGCATCCGACGAGACCAAGGAAGGACAGGAGAGAGAGTCTTCGGACTAGATTCAGGCAGGACAGAAGAGAGAGGCATGGGACAGAGTCAGGCAGGATAGGAGAGAGAGGCTTGGGATGAGATTCAGGCAGGAGAGTAGAGAGAGACTTTGGGCGAGATTGAGGCAAGACAGGAGAGAGAGGCTGAAGACGAGAGTCAGGCAGGACAGGAGGGAGAGGCTTTGGATGAGAGTTGGGAAGGACAGGAGAAGGAGGATTGGATCGAGAGTCATGCAGGACAGGAAAGAGAGGCTGGGACTAGAGTCAGGTAGGACAGGAGAGAGAGGCTTGGGACGAGAGTCAGGTAGAACAGGAGAGAGAGGCATGGGACGAGAGTCAGTCAGGAGAGGAGAGAGAGGCTTGGGACGAAAGTCAGGGAAGACAGGAGAGAGAGGCTTGGGACGAGAGTCAGGCAGGGTGGGAGAGAGATAAGTATGGGTCGAGAGTCAGGCAGGACTGGAGATACAGTTTGAGACGAGAGTCAGGTTGGGTAGGAGAGAGAGGCTTGGGACGAGAGTCAAGCAATGTGGGAAAGAGCGGGCTGGGACGAAAGTTTGGGCGGAGTGGAGAGAGAGTTTGGGACGAGTGTCAGGCTTGGTAGGAGAGAGGGGCTTGGGACGAGACTCAAGCTATGTGGGAAAGAGATGGCTGGGACAAGAGTCAGCCTTGGTAGGAAAGAGTGGCTTGGGACGAGAGTCAGGCAGGGCATGAGATAGAGTCTTGGGACGAGAGTCAGACAGGACAGGAGAGAGAAGCTTGGGACGAGAGTCAAGCAGGGCAGGAGAGAGACGCTTTTGACGAGAGTCAGGCAGGGCAGGAGAGAGAGGAATGGGGCGGGAGTCAGGAAGGACAGGAGAGAGAGGCTTAGGACGACAGTCAGTGAAGACACGAGAGAGAGGCTTAGGACGAGAGTCAGGCATATCAGGAGAGAGAGCCTTAGGATGAGAGTCAGGCAGGACAGGAGAGAGAGGCTTGGGACGAGAGTCGATCAGGGTGGGAGAGAGAGGATTGGGATGAGACTCAGGCTGGAGAGTAGAGAGAGGCTTTGGGCGAGACTAAGGCAGGACAGGAGAGAGAGGCTGGAGACCAGAGTCAGGCAGGACAGGAGAGAGAGGCTTTGGACGAGAGTCAGGAAGGACAGGAGAAGGAGGTTTGGATCGAGAGACATGCAGGAGAGGAAAGAGAAACCTGGGACTAGAGTCAGGTAGGACAGGAGAGAAAGGCTTGGGACGAGAGTCAGGTAGAACAGGAGAGAGAGGAATGGGACGAGAGTCAGGCAGGACATGAGAGAAAGGCTTGGACGAGAGTCAGGCAAGACAGGAGAGGCTTAGGACGAGAGTCATTCAGGGTGGGAGAGAGAGGTATGGGACGAGAGTCAGGCAGGACTAGAGAGACAGCTTGGGACGAGAGTCAGGTTGGGTAGGAGAGAGAGGCTTGGGACAAGAGTCAAGGAATGTGGGAAAGTGAGGGCTGGGACGAGAGTTTGGGAGGAGTGGAGAGAGAGTTTGGGACGAGAGTCAGGCTTTGTAGGAGAGAGGGGCTAGGGGTGAGAGTCAAGCAATATGGGAAAGTGAGGGCTGGGACGGGAGTTTAGGAGGAGTGGAGAGAGAGTTTGGGACGAGAGTCAGGCTTGGTAGGAGAGAGGGGCTTGGGGCGAGAGTCAGGCAGGGCATGAGAGAGAGGCTTGGGACGAGAGTCAGACAGGACAGGAGAGAGAGGCTTGGGACGAGAGTCAAGTTGGGCAGGAGAGAGAGGCTTGGGACGAGAGTCAGGCAGGGCAGTAGAGAGAGGTATTGGGCGAGAGTCTGGGAGGAAAGGAGAGAGGCTTGGGACGAGAGTCAGGGAAGACACGAGAGAAAGGCTTGGGACGAGAGTGAGGCAGATCAGGAGAGAGAGGCTTAGGATGAGATTGAGGCAGGACAGAAAAGAGAGGCTTAAGACGAGGGTCAGGCAGGATAGAAGAGAAAGGATTGGGACGAGAGAAAGGCAATACACGAGAGAGAGGCTTAGGACGAGAGTGAGGTATGACATCAGAGAGACCCTTGGGACGAGAGTCAGGCAGGACATGAGAGAGAGGGTTAGGAAGAGAGTCAGGCAGAATAGGAGATAGAGGCTTGGGACGAGGGTCAGGCAGGACAGGAGAGCGAGGCTCGGGACGAAAGTCCGGGAGAACAGGAGAAAGAGGATTAGGACGAGAGTTAGTCAGGACAGGAGAGAGAGGTTTGGGACGAGAGTCAAGCAGAACAGGAGAGAGAGGCTTGGGACGAGAATCAGGCAGGACAGGAGAGAGAGTCTTGGGGAGACAGTCAGGAAGGACAGGAGAGAGAGTCTTGGGACGAGAGTCAGGGAGGACAGGAGAGAGAGGCTTGGAAGGAGAGGCAGGCAGGACCGGAGAGAGAGGCATCTGACGAGAGTCAGGCAGGACAGGAAAGAGAGGCTTGGGACGAGAGTCAGGCAGGACAGGGGAGAGAGTCCTGGGACGAGAATCCTGCTGGGTAATAGAAAGGGGCTTCGGACGAGAAGCAGGCAAGACAGGAGAGAGAATATTGTGACGAGAGTCAGGCTCGACACAAGAAAGATGCTTCGGATGAGAGTCAGGCAGGAGAAAAGAGAGAGGCATGGGACGAAATTCAGGCACGACGGGAGAGAGTCTTCGGACGAGAGTCATGCAGGACTGCAGAGAGAGAGGCTTGAGACGAGAGTCAGGCACAACAGGAGAGAGAGGCTTGGGACGAGAGTCAAACAGGACAGGAGAGAGAGGCTTTCGTCGAGAGTCAGGAAGAACAGGAGAGGGAGGCTTGGATCGAGAGTTATGCAGGACAGGAGAGAGAGGCATGCGAAGAGAGTCACGCAGGATAGGAGAGAGAGAGGCTTGGGACGAAAATCACGCAAGACATGAGAGAGAAGCTTGGGACGAGAGTCAGTCAGTGTTGGAGATAGAGGATTGGGACGAGAGTCAGGCAGGACTGGAGATAGAGGTTGGGACGAGAGTCAGGATGGGTAGAAGAGAGGGGCTTGGGAAGAGAGTCAGTCAGGGCATGAGAGAGAAGCTTCGGACGAAAGTTCAGGCAGGACAGGACAGAGAGTCTTAGGACGAGAGTCAGGCAGGACAGGAGAGAGAGGCTTGGGACGAGAGTAAAGCATTGTGGAAAAGAGATGTTTGTTACGAGAGTTAGGCAGGACTGGAGAGAGAGCTTCGGACGAGAGTCAGGCAAGAAAGGAGAAAGAGGCTTCGGATATGTTTGATGCAGGACAGAAGAGAGTGGCATCTGACGAGACCCAGGAAGGACAGGAGATAGAGTCTTCGAACGAGAGTTAGGCACTACAGAAGAGAGAGGCTTGGGACAGAGTCAGGAAGGATAGGAGAGAGAGGCTTGGGATGAGAGTCAGGCAAGAGAGTAGAGAGAGGCTTTGGGCGAGATTCAGGTAAGACAGGAGAGAGAGGCTGGAGACGAGAGTCAGGCAGGACAGGGGAGAGAGGCTTTGGACGAGAGTCAGGAAGGACAGGAGAGGGAGGATGAGATCGAGAGTCATGCAGGACAGGAAAGAGAGGCCTGGGACTAGAGTCAGGTAGGACAGGAGAGAGACGCTTGGGACGAGAGTCAGGTAGGACAGTAGAGAGAGGTATGGGACGAGAGTCAGGCAGGACAGGAGAGAGAGGATTGGTACGAGAGTCAGGCAAGACACAAGAGAGAGGCTTGGGACGAGAGTCAGGCAGGGTGGGAGAGAGAGGATTGGGACGAGAGTTGGGCAGGACTGGAGAGAGAGGCTTGGGACGAGAGTCAGGCTGGGCAGGAGAGAGAGGCTTGGGACGAGAGTCAAGCAATGTGGGAAACAGAGGGCTGGGACGAGAGTTTGGGAAGAGTGGAGAGAGAGTTTGGGACGAGAGTCAGGCAGGGCATGAGAGAGAAGCTTGGGACATGAGCCAGGCAGGACAGGAGAGAGAGGCTTGGGACGAGAGTCAGGCAAGACACAAGAGAGAGGCTTGGAACAAGAGTCAGGCAGATTAGGAGAGAGAGGCTTAGGATAAGAGTCAGGCAGGACAGAAGCGAGAAAGTTAAGACGAGAGTCAGGCAGAATAGGAGATAGAGGCCTGGGACGAGTGTCATGCAGGATAGGAGAGCGAGGATTGGGACTAAATTCAGGGAGGACAGGAGAGAGAGGCATTGGCTGAGAGTCAGGCAGGACAGGAGAGAGAGGCTTGGGACGAGAGTCAGGCAGATCAGGAGAAAGAGGCTTTGGACGAGAGTGAGGAAGGACAGTAGAAGGAGGATTGGATCGAGAGTCATGCAGGACAGGAAAGAGAGTTTAGGACTAGAGTCAGGTAGGAAAGGAGAGAAAACCTTGGGACGAGAGTCAGGTAGAACAGGAGAGAGAGGCATGGGACAAGAGTCAGGCAGGAGAAGAGAGAGAGGCTTGGAAAGAGAGTCAGGCAAGATAGGAGAGAGAGGCTTGGGACGAGAGTCAGGCAGGGTGGGAGAGAGAAGTATGGGACGAGAGTCAGGCAGGACTGGAGAGAGAGTTTGGGACGAGAGTCAGGCTGGGTAGGAGAGAGAGGCATGGGACGAGAGTCAAGCAATGTGGGAAAGAGAGGGCTGGGGCGAGACTTTGGGAGAAGTGGAGAGAGAGTTTGGGAAGAGAATCAGGCTGTGTAGGAGAGAGGGGCTTAGAACGAGAGACAAGAAGGGCATGAGAGAGAAGCTTTGGACGAGAGTCAGGCAGGACAGGAGAGAGAGGCTTAGGACGAGAGTCAGGCAAGACAGAAGAGAGAGGCTTGGAACGAGAGTCAGGCTGATCAGGAAAGAGAGGCTTAGGATAAGAGTCAGTCATGACAGAAGAGAGAAGTTTAGGACGAGAGTCAGGCAGAATAGGAGATAGAGGCTTGGGACGAGTTTCAGGCAGGACAGGGGAGAGAGGCTTGGGATGGAAGTCAGGAAGGACAGGAGAAAGAGGATTAGGACGAGAGTTAGTCAGGACAGGAGAAAGAGGTTTAGGACGAGAGTCAAGCAGAAGAGGAGAGAGAGGGTTG
Source organism: Panulirus ornatus (assembly GCF_036320965.1). Taxonomy (NCBI): domain Eukaryota; kingdom Metazoa; phylum Arthropoda; class Malacostraca; order Decapoda; family Palinuridae; genus Panulirus; species Panulirus ornatus. Next base: position 6,448,610 of record NC_092225.1, read on the forward strand.
GGACGAGCGTCAGGCAGGACAGGAGAGAGAAGCTTGGGGAGACAGTCAGGAAGGACAGGAGAGAGAGTCTTGGGACGAGAGTCAGGGAGGACAGGAAAGAGAGGCTTGGAAGGAGAGGCAGGCAGGACCGGAGAGAGATGTATCTGACGAGAGTCAGGCAGGACAGGAAAGAGAGGCTTGGGTCGAGAGTCAGGTAGGAGAGGACAGAGAGGCTTGGGACGAGAGTCAAGCACTGTAGAAAAGAGATGTTTGTTCTGAGAGTTAGGCAGGACTGGAGAGAGAGCTTGGGACGAGAGTCAGGTAAGAAAGGAGAAAGAGGCTTTGGATGTGCTTAAGGCAGGACAGAAGAGAGTGACATCTGACGAGACCCAGGAAGGACAGGAGAGAGAGTCTTCGAACGAGAGTCAGGCAGTACAGAAGAGAGAGGCTTGGGACAGAGTCAGGCAGGAGAGGAGAGAGAGGCTTGGGATGAGAGTCAGGCAAGAGAGTAGAGAGAGGCTCTGGGCGAGATTCAGGCAGGACAGAAGAGAGAGGCTAGAGACGAGAGTCAGGCAAGACAGGGGAGAGAGGCTTTGGAGGCGAGTCAGGAAGGACAGGAGAGGGAGGAGTGGATCGAGAGTCATGCAGGACAGGAAAGAGAGGCCTGGGACTAGAGTCAGGTAGGACATGAGAGAGAGGCTTGGGACGAGAGTTAGGTAGGACAGGAGAGAGAGGTATGGGACGAGAGTCAGGCAGGACAGGACAGAGAGGATTGGTACGAGAGTCAGGCAAGACAGGAGAGAGAGGCTTGGGACGAGACTCAGACAGGGTGGGAGAGAGAGGATTGGGACGAGAGTTAGTCAGGACTAGAGAGAGAGGCTTGGAACGAGAGTCAGGCTGGGCAAGAGAGAGAGGCTTGGGACGAGGGTCAAGCAATGTGGGAAAGAGAGGGCTGGGAGGAGAGTTTGGGAAGAGTGGAGAGAGAGTTTGGGACGAGAGTCAGGCTTGGTAGGAGAGAGGGGCTTGGGACGAGAGACAGGCAGGGCATGAGAGAGAAGCTTGGGACGAGAGTCAGGCAGGACAGGAGAGAGAGGATTGGGACGAGAGTCAGGCAAGACAAAAGATATAGGCTTGGAACGAGAGTCAGGCAGATCAGGAGAGAGAGGCTTAGGATAAGAGTCAGGCAGGACAGAAGCGAGAAGGTTAGGAAGAGAGTCAGGCAGAATAGGAGACAGAGGCCTGGGAAGAGTGTCAGGCAGGACAGGAGAGCGAGGCTTGGGACGATAGTCAGGGAGGACAGGAGAGAGAGGCATGGGAAGAGAGTCAGTCAGGGTGGGAGAGAGAGGATTGTGATGAGACCCAGGCTGGAGAGTAGAGAGAGGCTTTGGGCGAGATTCAGGCAGGACAGGAGACAGAGGCTGGAGACGAGAGTCAGGCAGGAAAGGAGAGAGAGAGGCTTTGGACGAGAGTCAGGAAGGACAGGAGAAGGAGGATTGGATTGAGAGTCATGCAGGACAGGAAAGAGATTCTGGGACTAGAGTCAGGTAGGAAAGGAAAGAGAGCGTTGGGACGAGAGTCAGGTAGAATAGGAGAGAGAGGCAAGGGACAAGAGTCAGGCAGGAGAGGAGAGAGAGGCTTGGGAAGAGAGTAAGGCAAGAGCAGAGAGAGAGGCTTGGGACGAGAGTCTGGCAGGGTGGGAGAGAGAAGTATACGACGAAAGTTAGGCAGGACTGGAGAGACAGTTTGGGACGAGAGTCAGGCTGAGTAGGAGAGAGAGGCTTGGGACGAGAGTCAAGCAATGTGGGAAAGAGATGGCTAGATCGAGAGTTTGGGAGAAGTGGAGAGAGAGTTTGGGACTAAAGGCAGGCTGGGTAGGAGAGAGGGGCTTCGGACGAGAGACAGGAAGGGCATGAGAGAAAAGCTTGGAACGAGAGTCAGGCAGTACAGGAGAGAGAGGCTTGGGACGAGAGTCAGGCAAGACAGAGGAGAGAGGCTTGGAAGGAGAGTCAGGTAGATCAGGAGAGAGAGGATTAGGATAAGAGTCAGGCAGGACAGAAGAGAGAAGTTTAGGACGAGAGTCAGGCAGAATAGGAGATAAAGGCCTGGTACGAGTGTCAGGCAGGACAGGAGAGCGAGGCTTGAGACGAAGGTCATGGAGGACTGGAGAGAGAGGCATGGGACGAGAGTTAGTCAGGGTGGGAGAGAGAGGATTGGGATAAGACTCAGGCTAGAGAGTAGAGAGAGGCTTTGGGCGAGATTCAGGCAGGACAGGAGAGACAGGCTGGAGACGAGAGTCAGGCAGGACAGGAGAGAGCGGCTTTGGACGAGAGTCAGGAAGGACAGGAAAAGAAGGATTGGATCGAGAGTCATGCAGGACAGGAAAGAGAGGCTGGGACTAGAGTCAGGTAGGACAGGAGAGAGAGGCTTGGGACTAGAGTTAGGTAGAACAGGAGAGAGAGGCATGGGACGAGAGTCAGGCAGGAGAGGAAAGAGAGGCTTGGGACGAGAGTCAGGCAGGGTGGGAGAGAGAAGAATGGGACGAGAGTCAGGCAGGACTGGACAGACAGTTTGGGACGAGGGTCAGTTTGGGTAGGAGAGAGATGCTTGAAACGAGAGTCAGGCACGACAGGAGAGAGAGGCTTAGGACGAGAGTCAGACAGGACAGGAGAGAGAGGCTTTGGTCGAGAGTCAGGAAGGACAGGAGATGGAGGCTTGGATCGAGAGTCAAGCAGGACAGGAGAGAGAGGCATGCGACGAGAGTCAGGCAGGATAGGAGAGAGAGAGGCTTGGGATGAAACTCACGCAAGAATTGAGAGAGAGGCTTGGGAAGAGGGTCAGTCAGTGTGGGAGATAGAGGATTGGGACGAGAGTCAGGCAGGACTGGAGATAGAGGTTGGGACGAGAGTCAGGCTGGGTAGAAGAGAGGGGCTTGGGAAGAGAGTCAGTTAGGGCATGAGAGAGAAGCTTCGGACGAAAGTTCAGGCAGGACAGGACAGAGAGTCTTAGGACGAGAGTCAGGCAGGACAGGACAGAGAGGCTTGGGACGAGAGTCAAGCATTGTGGAAAAATGATGTTCGTTGCGAGAGTTAGGCAGGACTGGAGATAGAGCTTAGGACGAGAGTCAGGCAAGAAAGGAGAAAGAGGCTTCGGATGTGTTTAAGGCAGGACAGAAGAGAGTGGCATCTGACGAGACCCAGGAAGGACAGGAGAGAGAGTCTTCGAACGAGAGTCAGGCAGTACAGTAGATAGAGTCTTGGGACAGAGTCAGGCAGGATAGAAGAGAGAGGCTTGGGACGAGAGTCAGGCAAGACACAAGAGAGAGGCTTTGGGGGAGATTCAGGCAGATCAGGAGAGAGAGGCTTAGGATAAGAGTCAGGAAGGACAGAAGAGAAAAGTTTAGGACGAGAGTCAGGCAGAATATGATATAAAGGCCTAGGACGAGTGTCAGGCAGGACAGGGGAGCGAAGCTTGGGACGAAAGTCAGGGAGGACAGAAGAGGCATGTGACGAGAGTCAGGAAGGACAGGAGAGAGAGGCTTGGGACGAGAGACAGGGAAGACAGGAGAGAGAGGCATTGGACGAGAGTCAGTATTGGTGGGAGAGCTAGGATTAGGAGGAGACTCAGGCTAGAGAGTAAAAAGAGGCTTTGGGCGAGATTCAGGCAGGACAGGAGAGAGAGGCTGGAGACGAGAGTCATGCAGGACAGGAAAGAGAAGCTGGGACTAGAGTCAGGTAGGACAGGAGAGAGAGGCTTGGGACGAGAGTCAGGTAGAACAGGAGAGAGAGGCATGGGAAGAGAGTCAGGCAGGAGAGGAGAGAAAGGCTTGGTACGAGAGTCAGGCAGGGTGGGAGAGAGAAGTATGGGACGAGAGTCATTCAGGACTGGACAGATAGTTTGGGACGAGAGTCAGGTTGGGTAGGAGAGAGATGCTTGAGACGAGAGTCAGGTACGACAGGAGAAAGTGGCTTGGGACGAGAGTCAGACAGGACAGGAGAGAGAGGCTTTGGTCGAGAGTCAGGAAGGAGAGGAGCGGGAGGCTTGGATCGAGAGTCATGCAGGACAGGAGAGAGGGGCATGCGACGAGAGTCAGGCAGGATAGGAGAGAGAGAGGCTTGGGACGAAATTCAGCCAAGACATGAGAGAGAGGCTTAGGACGAGAGTCAGTCAGTGTGGGAGATAGAGGATTGGGACATGAGTCATCCAGGACTGGAGATAGAGGTTGGGACGAGAGTCAGGCTGGGTAGGAGAGAGGGGCTTGGGAAGAGAGTCAGTCAGGGCATGAGAGAGAAGCTTCGGACGAAAGTTCAGGCAGTACAGGACAGAGAGTCTTAGGACGAGAGTCAGGCAGGACAGGACAGAGAGGCTTGGGACAAAAATCAAGCATTGTGGAAAAGAGATGTTTGTTACGAGAGTTAGGCAGGACTGGAGAGAGAGCTTCGGACGAGAGTCAGGGAAGAAAGGAGAAAGAGGCTTCGGATGTGCTTAAGGCAGGACAGAAGAGTGGCATCTGACGAGAACCAGGAAGGACAGGAGAGAGAGTCTTTGAACGAGAGTCAGGCAGCACAGAAGATAGAGGCTTAGGACAGAGTCAGTCAGGATAGGAGAGAGAGGTTTGGGATGAGAGTCAGGCAAGAGAGTAGAGAGAGGCTTTGGGCGAAATTCAGGTAGGACAGGAGAGAGAGGCTGGAGACGAGGGTCAGGCAGGACAGGGGAGAGAGTCTTTGGAAGAGAGTCAGGAAGGACAGGAGAGGGAGGATTGGATCGAGAGTCATGCAAGATAGGAAAGAGAGGCCTGGGACTAGAGTCAGGTAGGAAAGGAGAGAGAGGCTTGGGACGAGAGTCAGGTAGGACAGGAGAGAGAGGCATGGGACGAGTGTCAGGCAGGACAGGAGAGAGAGGCTTTGTACGAAAGTCAGAAAGACAGGAAAGAGAGGTTTGGGACGAGAGTCAGGCAGGGTGGAAGAGAGAGAATTGGGACGAGAGTTAGGCAGGACTGGAGAGTCTTGGGACGAGAGTCAGGCTGGGCAGGAGAGAGAGGCTTGGGACGAGAGTCAAGCAATGTGGGAAAGAGAGGGCTGGGAGGAGAGTTTGGGAAGAGTGGAGAGAGAGTTTGGAATGAGAGTCATGCTTGATAGGAGAGAGGGGCTTGCGACGAGAGACAGGCAAGGCTTGAGAGAGAAGCTTGGGACGAGAGTCAGGTAGGACAAGAGAGAGAGGCTTGGGACGAGAGTCAGGGAAGACTCAAGAGAGAGGCTTGGAACGAGAGTCAGGCAGATCAGGAGAGAGAGGCTTAGGATAAGAGTCAGGGAGGACAGAAGCGAGAAGGTTAGGACGAGAGTCAGGCAGAATCGGAGATAGAGGACTGGGACGAGTGTCAGGCAGGACAGGAGAGCGAGGGCTGGGACGAAAGTCAGTGAGGACAGGAGAGAGAGGCATGGGACGAGAGTCAGGAAGGACAGGAGAGAGGCTTGGGACGAGAGTCATGCAGATCAGGAGAGAGAAGCATGGGAAGAGAGTCAGTCAGGATGGGAGAGAGAGAATTGGGATGAGACTCAGGCTGGAGAGGAGAGAGAGGCTTTGGGCGAGATTCAGGAAGGACAGGAGACAGAGGCTGGAGACGAGAGTCAGGCAGGACAGGAGAGAGAGGCTTTGGACGAGAGTCAGGAAGGACAGGAGAAGGAGGATTGGATCGAGAGTCATGCAGGACAGGAAAGAGAGTCTGGGACTAGAGTCAGGTAAGAAAGGAGAGAGAGCCTTGGGACAAGAGTTAGGTAGAACATGAGAGAGAGGCATGGGACGAGAGTCAGGCAGGAGAGGAGAGAGAGGCTTGGGAAGAGAGTCAGGCAAGACAGGAGAGAGAGCCTTGGGGCGAGAGTCAGGCAGGGTGGGAGAGAGAAGTATGGGACAAAAGTCAGGTAGGACTGGAGAGACAGTTTGGGACGAGAGTCAGGCTGAGTAGGAGAGAGAGGCTTGGGACGAGAGTCAAGTAATGTGGGAAAGAGAGGGCTTGGCCAAGAGTTTGGGAGAAGTGGAGAGAGAGTTTGGGACGAAAGTCAGGCTGGGTAGGAGAGAGGGGCTTAGGACGAGATACAGGAAGGGCATGAGAGAGAAGCTTGGGACGAGAGTCAGGCAGGACAGGAGATAGAGGCTTGGGACGAGAGTCAGGTAAGACACAAGAGAGAGGCTTGGAACGAGAGTCAGGCAGATCAGGAGAGAGAGGCTTAGGATAAGAGTCAGGGAGGACAGGAGAGAGAAGTTTAGGACGAGAGTCAGTCAGAATTGGAGATAAAGGCCTGGGACGAGTGTCAGGCAGGACCGGAGAGCGAGGCTTGGGACGAAAGTTAGGGAGGACAGGAGAGGCATGGTACGAGAGTCAGGCAGGACAGGAGAGAGAGGCTTAGGACGAGAGTCAGGCAAGACAGGAGAGAGAGGCATGGGACGAGAGTCAGTCAGGGTGGGAGAGAGAGGACTGGGATGAGACTCAGGCCAGAGAGTAGAGAGAGGCCTTGGGCGAGATTCAGGCAGGACAGGAGAGACAGGCTGGAGACGAGAGTCAGGCAGGACTGGAGAGAGCGGCTTTGGACGAGAGTTAGGAAGGACAGGAGAAGGAGGATTGGATCGAGAGTCATGCAGGACAGGAATGAGAGGCTGGGACTAGAGTCAGGTAGGACAGGAGAGAAAGGCTTGGGACGAGAGTCAGGTAGAATCGGAGAGAGAGGCATGGGACGAGAGTCAGGCAGGAGAGGAGAGAAAGGCTTGGGACGAGAGTCAGGCAGGGTGGGAGAGAGACGTATGGGACGATAGTCAGGCAGGACTGGACAGACAGTTTGGGACGAAAGTCATGTTGGGTGGGAGAAAGATGCTTGAGACGAGAGTCAGGCACGACAGGAGAGAGTGGTTTCGGACTAGAGTCAGACAGGACAGGAGAGAGAGGCTTCGGTCGAGAGTCAGGAAGGTCAGGAGATGGAGGCTTGGATCGAGAGTCATGCAGGACAGGAGAGAGAGGCATGCGACGAGAGTCAGGCAGGATAGGACAGAGAGAGGCTTGGAACGAAACTCACGCAAGACATGAGAGAGAGGCTTGGGAAGAGAGTCAGTCAGTGTGGGAGATAGAGGATTGGGACGAGAGTCAGGCAGGACTGGAGATAGAGGTTGGGACGAGAGTCAGGCTGGGTAGAAGAGAGGGGCTTGGGAAGAGAGTCAGTCAGGGCATGAGAGAGAAGCTTCGAACGAAAGTTCAGGCAGGACAGGACAGAGAGTCTTAGGGTAGGAGAGAGGGTAGGAGAGAGGGGTTCGGACGAGAGAGAGGAAGGGCATGAGAGAGAAGCTTGGAACGAGAGTCAGGCAGTACAGGAGAGAGAGGCTTGGGACGAGAGTCAGGCAAGACACAAGAGAGAGGCTTGGAAGGAGAGTCAGGCAGATCAGTAGAGAGAAGCTTAGGATAAGAGTCAGGCAGGATAGAAGAGAGAAGTTTAGGACGAGAGTCAGGGAGAATAGGAGATAAAGGCCTGGGACGAGTGTCAGGCAGGACAGGAGAGCGAGGCTTGAGACGAAAGTCAGGGAGGACAGGAGAGAGAGGCATGGGACTAGAGTCAGACACGACAGGAGAGAAAGGCTTGGGACGAGAGTCAGGCAAGACAGGAGAGAGAGGCATGGGACGAGAGTCAGTATGGGTGGGAGAGAGAGGATTGGGATAAGACTTAGGCTAGCGAGTGGAGAGAGGCTTTGGGCGAGATTCAGGCAGGACAGGAGAGAGAGGCTTGAGACGAGAGTCAGGCAGGAAAGGAGAGAGCGGCTTTGGACGAGAGTCAGGAAGGACAGGAGAAGGAGGATTGGATCGAGAGTCATGCAGGACAGGAAAGAGAGTCTGGGACTAGAGTCAGGTAGGATAGGAGAGAGAGGCTTGGGAAGAGGGTCAGGTAGAACAGGAGAGAGAGGTATGGGACGAGAGTCAGGCAGGAGAGGAGAGAGAGGCTTGGGACGAAAGTCAGGCAGGGTGGGAGAGAGAAGTATGGGACGAGGGTCAGTTGTGGTAGGAGAGAGATGCTTGAAACGAGAGTCAGGCACGACAGGAGAGAGAGGCTTAGGACGAGAGTCAGACAGGACAGGAGAGAGAGGCTTTGGTCGAGAGTCAGGAAGAACAGGAGATGGAGGCTTGGATCGAGAGTCATGCAGGACAGGAGAGAGAGGCATGCAACGAGAGTCAGGCAGGATAGGAGAGAGAGAGGCTTGGGACGAAACTCACGCAAGACATGAGAGAGGGGCTTGGGACGAGAGTCAGTCAGTGTGGGAGATAGAGGATTGGGACGAGAGTCAAGCATTGCTGGAGATAGAGGTTGGGACGAGAGTCAGGCTGGGTAGAAGAAAGGTGCTTGGGAAGAGAGTCAGTCAGGGCATGAGAGAGAAGCTTCGAACGAAAGTTCAGGCAGGACAGGACAGAGAGTCTTAGGACGAGAGTCAGGCAGGATAGGACATAGAGGCTTTGGACAAGAGTCAAGCATTGTGGAAAAATGATGTTCGTTGCTAGAGTTAGGCAGGACTGGAGATAGAGCTTGGGACGAGAGTCAGGCAAGAAAGGAGAAAGAGTCTTCGGATGTGTTTAAGGCAGGACAGAAGAGAGTGGCATCTGACGAGACCCAGGAAGGACAGGAGAGAGAGTCTTCGAACGAGAGTCAGGCAATACAGAAGATAGAGGCTTGGGACAGAGTCAAACAGGATAGAAGAGAGAGGCTTGGGATGAGAGTCAGGCAAGAGAGTAGAGAGAGGCTTTGGGCGAGATTCAGGCAGGACAGGAGAGAGAGGCTGGAGACGAGGGTCAGGCAGGACAGGGGACAGAGGCTTTGGAGGCGAGTCAGGAAGGACAGGAGAGGGAGGATTGGAACGAGAGTCATGCAGGACACGAAAGAGATGCCTGGGACTAGAGTCAGGTAGGAAAGGAGAGACAGCCTTGGGACGAGAGTCAGGTAGAACAGGAGAGAAAGGCATGGGACGAGAGTCAGGCAGGAGAGGAGAGAGAGGCTTGGGAAGAGAGTCAGGCAAGACAGGAGAGAGAGCCTTGGGACAAGAGTCAGGCATGATGGGAGAGAGAAGTATGGGACGAGAGTCAGGTAGGACTGGAGAGACAGTTTGGGACGAGAGTCAGGCTGAGTAGGAGAGAAAGGCTTGGGACGAGAGTCAAGCAATGGGGGAAAGAGAGTGCTGGGCCGAGAGTTTGGGAGAAGTGGAGAGATTTTGGGACGAAAGTCAGGCTGGGTAGGAGAGAGGGGCTTAGGACGACAGAAAGGAAGGGCAGGAGAGAGAAGCTTGGGACGAGAGTCAGGCAGGACAGAGAGAGAGAGGCTTGGGACGAGAGTCAGGCAAGACACAAGAGAGAGGCTTGGAACGAGAGTCAGGCAGATCAGGAGAGGCTTAGGATAAGAGTCAGGCAGGACAGAAGAGAAAAGTTTAGGACGAGAGTAAGGCAGAATATGATATAAAGGCCTGGGACGAGTGTCAGGCAGGACAGAAGAGCGAGGCTTGGGACGAAAGTCAGGGAGGACAGGAGAGGCCTGGGACGAGAGTCATGCAGGACAGGAGACAGAGGCTTGGGACGAGAGTCAGGCAAGACAGGAGAGAGAGGCATGTGACGAGAGTCAGTATGGGTGGGAGAGAGAGGATTGGGATGAGACTCAGGCTAGAGAGTAGAGAGAGGCTTTGGGCGAGATTCAGGCAGGACAGGAGAGAGAGGCTGGAGACGAGAGTCAGGCAAGACAGGAGAGAGCGGCTTTGGACGAGAGTCAGGAAGGACAGGAGAAGGAGGATTGGATCGAGAGTCATGCAGGACAGGAAAGAGAGGCTGGGACTAGAGTCAGGTAGGACAGGAGAGAGAGGCTTGGGACGAGAGTCAGGTAGAATAAGAGAGAGAGGCATGGGAAGAGAGTCAGGCAGGAGAGGAGAGAAAGGCTTGGGACGAGAGTCAGGCAGGGTGGGAGAGAGACGTATGGGGCGAGAGTCAGGCAGGACTGGACAGACAGTTTGGGACGAGAATCAGGTTGGGTAGGAGAATGATGCTTGAGACGAGAGTCAGGCACGACAGGAGAGAGTGGTTTGGGACTAGAGTCAGACAGGACAGGAGAGAGAGGCTTTGGTCGAGAGTCAGGAAGGACAAGAGAGGGAGGCTTGGATCGAGAGTCACGCAGGACAGGAGAGAGAGGCTTGGGACGAGAGTCAGGCAGGGTGGGAGAGAGAGGATTGGGACGAGAGTTAGGCAGGACTGGAGATAGAGGCTTGGGAAGAGAGTGAGTCAGTGTGGGATATAGAGGATTGGGACGAGAGTCAGGCAGGACTGGAGATACAGTTCAGGACGAGAGTCAGGCTGGGTAGAAGAGAGGGGCTTGGGAAGAGAGTCAGTCAGGGCATGAGAGAGAAGCTTCGAACGAAAGATCAGGCAGGACAGGACAGAGAGTCTTAGGACGAGAGTCAGGCAGGACAGGACGGAGAGGCTTGGGACGAGAGTCAAGCATTGTGGAAAAATGATGTTCTTTGCGAGAGTTAGGCAGGACTGGAGATAGAGCTTGGGACGAGAATCAGGCAAGAAAGGAAAAAGAGGCTTCGGATGTGTTTAAGGCAGGACAGAAGAGAGTGGCATCTGACGAGACCCAGGAAGGACAGGAGAGAGAGTCTTCGAACGAGAGTCAGGCAGTACAGAAGATAGAGGCTTGGGAAAGAGTCAGGCAGGATAGAAGAGAGAGGCTTGGGATGAGAGTCAGGCAAGAGAGTAGAGAGAGGCTTTGGGCGAGATTCAGGCAGGACAGGAGAGAGAGGCTGGAGACGAGGGTCAGGCAGGACAGGGGAGAGAGGCTTTGGACGAGAGTCAGGAAGGACAGGAGAGGGAGGATTGGATCGAGAGTCTTGCAGGACAGGAAAGAGAGGTCTGGGACTAGAGTCAAGTAGTAAAGGAGAGAGAGCCTTGGGACGAGAGTCATATAGAGCAGGAGAGAGAGGCATGGTACGAGTCAGGCAGGAGAGGAGAGAGAGGCTTGGGAAGAGAGTCAGGCAAGACAGGAGAGAGAGCATTGGGACGAGAGTCAGGCAGGGTGCTAGAGAGAAGTATGGGACGAGAGTCAGGTAGGACTGGAGAGACAGTTTGGGACGAGAGTCAGGCTGAGTTGGAGAGAGAGGCTTGGGACGAGAGTCAAGCAATGTGGGAAAGAGAGGGCTGGGAGGAGAGTTTGGGAGAAGTGGAGAGATTTTGGGACGAAAGTCAGGCTGGGTAGGAGAGAGGGGCTTAGGACGAGAGACAGGAAGGGCAGGAGAGAGAAGCTTGGGACGAGAGTCAGGCAGGACAGGAGAGAGAGGCTTGGGACGAGAGTCATGCAAGACACAAGAGAGAGGCTTGGAACGAGAGTCAGGCAGATCAGGAGAGAGAGGCTTAGGATAAGAGTCAGGCAGGACAGAAGAGAAAAGTTTAGGACGAGAGTCAGGCAGAAAATGATATAAAGGCCTTTGACGAGTGTCAGGCAGGACAGGAGAGCGAGGCGTGGGACGAAAGTCAGGGAGGACAGGAGAGGCATTGGACGAGAGTTAGGCAAGACAGGAGAGAGAGGCATGGGACGAGAGTCAGTATGGGTGGGAGAGAGAGGATTGGGATGAGACTCAGGCTAGAGAGTAGAGAGAGGCTTTGGGAGAGATTCAGTCAGGACAGGAGAGAGAGGCTGGAGACGAGAGTCAGGCAAGACAGGAGAGAGCGGCCTTGGACGAGAGTCAGGAAGGACAGGAGAAGGAGGATTGTATCGAGAGTCATGCAGGACAGGAAAGAGAGGCTGGGACTAGAGTCAGGTAGGACAGTAGAGAGAGGCTTGGGACGAGAGTCAGGTAGAACAGGAGAGAGAGGCATGGGACGAGAGTCAGGCAGGAGAGTAGAGAAAGTCTTTGGACGAGAGTCAGGCAGGGTGGGAGAGAGAAGTATGGGACGAGAGTCAGGCAGGACTGGACAGATAGTTTGGAACGAGAGTCAGGTTGGGTAGGAGAGAGATGCTTGAGACGAGAGTCAGGCACGACAGGAGAGAGTGGCTTAGGACGAGAGTCAGACAGGACAGGAGAGAGAGGCTTTTGGTCGAGAGTCAGGAAGGACAGGAGCGGGAGGCTTGGATCGAGAGTCATGCAGGACAGGAAAGAGGGGCATGCGACGAGAGTCAGGCAGGATAGGAGAGAGAGAGGCTTGGGACGAAATTCACGCAAAACATGAGAGAGAGGTTTGGGACGAGAGTCAGTCAGTGTGGGAGATAGAGGATTGGGACGAGAGTCAGGCAGGACTGGAGATAGATGTTGGGACGAGAGTCGGCTGGGTAGAAGAGAGGGGTTTGGGAAGAGAGCCAGTCAGGGCATGAGAGAGAAGCTTCGGACGAAAGTTCAGGCAGTACAGGACAGAGAGTCTTAGGACGAGAGTCAGGCAGGACAGGACAGAGAGGCTTGGAACAAGAGTCAAGCATTGTGGAAAAGAGATGTTTGTTACGAGAGTTAGGCAGGACTGGAGAGAGAGCTTCGGACGAGAGTCAGGCAAGAAAGGAGAAAGAGGCTTCGGATGTGCTTAAGGCAGGACAGAATAGAGTGGCATCTGACGAAAACCCGGAAGGACAGGAGACAGAGTCTTTGAACGAGAGTCAGGCATTACAGAAGATAGAGGCTTAGGACAGAGTCAGGCAGGATAGGAGAGAGAGGCTTGGGATGAGAGTCAGGCAAGAGAGGAGAGATAGGCTTTGGGCGAAATTCAGGCAGGACAGGAGAGAGAGGCTGGAGACGAGGGTCAGGCAGGACAGGGGAGAGAGTCTTTGGAAGAGAGTCAGGAAGGACAGGAGAGGGAGGATTGGATCGAGAGTCATGCATGATAGGAAAGAGAGGCCTGGGACTAGAGTCAGGTAGGACAGGAGAGAGAGGCTTGGGACGAGAGTCAGGTAGGACAGGAGAGAGAGGCATGGGACGAGAGTCAGGCAGGACAGGAGAGAGAGGCTTGGTACGAAAGTCAGGCAAGACAGGAGAGAGAGGTTTGGGACGAGAGTCAGGCAGTGTGGAAGAGAGAGAATTGGGACGAGAGTTAGGCAGGACTGGAGAGAGAGGCTTGGGACGAGAGTCAGGCTGGGCAGGAGAGAGAGGCTTGGGACGAGAGTCAAGCAATGTTGGAAAGAGAGGGCTGGGAGGAGAGTTTGGGAAGAGTGGAGAGAGAGTTTGGGACGTGAGTCAGGCTTGATAGGAGAGAGGGGCTTGCGACGAGAGACAGGCAGGGCACGAGAGAGAAGCTTGGGACGAGAGTCAGGCAGGACAAGAGAGAGTGGCTTGGCACGAGATACAGGCAAGACACAAGAGAGAGGCTTGGAACGAGAGTCAGGCAGATCAGGAGAGAGAGGCTTAGGATAAGAGTCAGGGAGGACAGAAGCGAGAAGGTTAGGACGAGAGTCAGGCAGAATAGGAGATAGAGGAATGGGACGAGTGTCAGGCAGTACAGGAGAGCGAGGGTTGGGACGAAAGTAAGTGAGGACAGGAGAGAGGCTTGGGACGAGAGTCATGCAGATCAGGAGAGAGAGGTATGGGACGAGAGTCAGTCAGGGTGGGAGAGAGAGGATTGGGATGAGACTCAGGCTGGAGAGTAGAGAGAGGCTTTGGGCGAGATTCAGGCAGGACAGGAGACAGAGGCTGGAGACGAGAGTCAGGCAGGACAGGAGAGGCTTAGGATAAGAGTCAGGGAGGACAGAAGAGAGAAGTTTAGGACGAGAGTCAGGCAGAATTGGAGATAAAGGCCTGGGACGAGTGTCAGGCAGGACAGGAGAGCGAGGCTTGAGACGAAAGTCAGGGAGGACAGGAGAGAGAGGCATAGGACTAGAGTCAGGCACGACAGGAGAGAAAGGCTTGGGACGAGAGTCAGGCAAGACAGGAGAGAGAGGCATGGGACGAGAGTCAGTATGGGTGGGAGAGAGAGGATTGGGATGAGACTTAGGCTAGAGGGTGGAGAGAGGCTTTCGGCGAGATTCAGGCAGGACAGGAGAGAGAGGCTGGAGACGAGAGTCAGGCAGGACAGGAGAGAGCGGCTTTTGACGAGAGTCAGGAAGGACAGGAGAAGGAGGATTGGATCGAGAGTCATGCAGGACAGGAAAGAGAGGCTGGGACTAGAGTCAGGTAGGACAGGAGAGAGAGGCTTGGGACGAGAGTCAGGTAGAACATGAGAGAGAGGCATGGGACGAGAGTCAGGCAGGAGAGTAGAGAAAGTCTTTGGACGAGAGTCAGGCAGGGTGGGAGAGAGAAGTATGGGACGAGAGTCAGGCAGGACTGGACAGATAGTTTGGAACGAGAGTCTGGTTGGGTAGGAGAGAGATGCTTGAGACGAGAGTCAGGCACGACAGGAGAGAGTGGCTTGGGACGAGAGTCAGACAGGACAGGAGAGAGAGGCTTTGGTCGAGAGTCAGGAAGGACAGGAGTGTGAGGCTTGGATAGAGAGTCATGCAGGACAGGAAAGAGGGGCATGCGACGAGAGTCAGGCAGGATAGGAGAGAGAGAGGCTTGGGACGAAATTCACGCAAAACATGAGAGAGAGGTTTGGGACGAAAGTCAGTTAGTGTGGGAGATAGAGGATTGGGACGAGAGTCAGGCAGGACTGGAGATAGAGGTTGGGACGAGAGTCGGCTGGGTAGAAGAGAGGGGCTTGGGAAGAGAGTCAGTCAGGGCATGAGAGAGAAGCTTCGGACGAAAGTTCAGGCAGTACAGGACAGAGAGGCTTAGGAGGAGAGTCAGGCAGGACAGGACAGAGAGGCTTGGGACAAGAGTCAAGCATTGTGGAAAAGAGATGTTTGTTACGAGAGTTAGGCAGGACTGGAGAGAGAGCTTCGTACGAGAGTCAGGCAAGAAAGGAGAAAGAGGCTTCGGATGTGCTTAAGGGAGGACAGAATAGAGTGGCATCTGACGAAAACCAGGAAGGACAGGAGAGAGTCTTTGAACGAGAGTCAGGCATTACAGAAGATAGAGGCTTAGGACAGAGTCAGGCAGGATAGGAGAGAGAGGCTTGGGATGAGAGTCAGGCAAGAGAGTAGAGAGAGGCTTTGGGCGAAATTCAGTCAGGAGAGGAGAGAGAGGCTGGAGACGAGGGTGAGGCAGGACAGGGGACAGAGTCTTTGGAAGAGAGTCAGGAAGGACAGGAGAGGGAGGATTGGATCGAGAGTCATGCAAGATAGGAAAGAGAGGGCTGGGACTAGAGTCAGGTAGGACAGGAGAGAGAGGCTTGGGACGAGAGTCAGGTAGGACAGGAGAGAGAGGCATGGGAGGAGAGTCAGGCAGGACAGGAGAGAGAGGCTTGGTACGAAAGTCAGGCAAGACAGGAGAGAGAGGTTTGGGACGAGAGTCAGGCAGGGTGGAAGAGAGAGAATTGGGACGAGAGTTAGGCAGGACTGGAGAGAGAGGCTTGGGACGAGAGTCAGGCTGGGCAGGAGAGAGAGGCTTGGGACGATAGTCAAGCAATGTGGGAAAGAGAGGGCTGGGACGAGAGTTTGGGAAGAGTGGAGAGAGAGTTTGGGACGAGAGTCAGGCTTGATAGGAGAGAGGGGCTTGCGACGAGAGACAGGCAGGGCACGAGAGAGAAGCTTGGGACGAGAGTCAGGCAGGACAAGAGAGAGTGGATTGTGACGAGAGTCAGGGAAGACACAAGAAACAGGCTTGGAACGAGAGTCAGGCAGATCATGAGAGAGAGGTTTAGGATAAGAGTCAGGCAGGACAGAAGAGAGAAGGTTAGGACGAGAGTCAGTCAGGGTGTGAGAGAGAGGATTGGGATGAGACTCAGGCTGGAGAGTAGAGAGAGGCTTTGTTCGAGATTCAGGCAGGACAGGAGACAGAGCCTGGAGACGAGAGTCAGGCAGGACAGGAGAGGCTTTGGACGAGAATCAGGAAGGACAGGAGAAGGAGGATTGGATCGAGAGTCATGCAGGACAGGAAAGAGAGTCTGGGAATAGAGTCAGGTAAGAAAGGAGAGAGAGCCTTGGGGCAAGAGTCAGGTAGAACAGGAGAGAGAGGCATGGGACGAGAGTCAGGCAGGAGAGGAGCGAGAGGCTTGGGAAGAGAGTCAGGCAAGACAGGAGAGAGAGCCTTGGGACGAGAGTCAGGCATGGTGGGAGAGAGAAGTATGGGACGAGAGTCAGGTAGGACTGAGAGACAGTTTGGGACGAGAGTCAGGCTGAGTAGGAGAGAGAGGCTTGGGACGAGAGTCAAGCAATGTGGGAAAGAGAGGGCTGGGCCAAGAGTTTGGGAGAAGTGGAGAGAGAGTTTGGGACGAAAGTCAGGCTGGGTAGGAGAGAGGGGCTTAGGACGAGATACAGGAAAGGCATGAGAGAGAAGCTTGGGACGAGAGTCAGGCAGGACAGGAGATAGAGGCTTGGGACGAGATTCAGGCAAGACACAAGAGAGAGGATTGGAACGAGAGTCAGGCAGATCAGGAGAGAGAGGCTTAGGATAAGAGTCAGGGAGGACAGAAGAGAGAAGTTTAGGACGAGAGTCAGGTAGAATTGGAAATAAAGGGCTGGGACGAGTTTCAGGCAGGACAGGAGAGCGAGGCTTGAGACGAAAGTCAGGGAGGACAGGAGAGAGAGGCATGGGACTAGAGTCAGGCACGACAGGAGAGAAAGGCTTGGGACGAGAGTCAGGCAAGACAGGAGAGAGAGGCATGGGACGAGAGACAGTATGGGTGGGAGAGAGAGGATTGGGATGAGACTTAGGCTAGAGAGTGGAGAGAGGCTTTTGGCGAGATTCAGGCAGGACAGGAGAGAGAGGCTGGAGACGAGAGTCAGGCAGGACAGGAGAGAGCGGCTTTGGACGAGAGTCAGGAAGGACAGGAGAAGGAGGATTGGATCGAGAGTCATGCAGGACAGGAAAGAGAGGCTGGGACTAGAGTCAGGTAGGACAGGAGAGAGAGGCTTGGGAAGAGAGTCAGGTAGAACAGGAGAGAGAGGCATGGGACGAGAGTCCGTCAGGAGAGGAGAGAGACGCTTGGGACGAAAGTCAGGCAGGGTGGGAGAGAGAAGTATGTGACGAGAGTCAGGCAGGACTGGACAGACAGTTTGGGACGAGAGTCAGGTTGGATAGGAGAAAGATGCTTGAGACGAGAGTCAATCACGACAGGAGAGAGAGGCTCAGGACGAGAGTCGGACAGGACATTAGAGAGAGGCTTTGGTCGAGAGTCAGGAAGGACAGGAGATGGAGGCTTGGATCGAGAGTCATGCATGACAGGAGAGAGAGGCATACGACGAGAGTCAGGCAGGATAGGAGAGAGAGAGGTTTGGGACGAAACTCACGCAAGACATGAGAGAGAGGCTTGGGACGAGAGTCAGTCAGTGTGGGAGAAAGAGAATTGGGACGAGAGTCAGGCAGGACTGGACAGACAGTTTGGGACGAGAGTCAGGTTGGATAGGAGAGAGATGCTTGAGACGAGAGTCAATCACGACAGGAGAGAGAGGCTCAGGACGAGAGTCAGACAGGACATTAGAGAGAGGCTTTGGTCGAGAGTCAGGATGGACAGGAGATGGAGGCTTGGATCGAGAGTCATGCACAACAGGAGAGAGAGGAATGGGACGAGAGTCAGAATGGGTGGGAGAGAGAGGATTGGGATGAGACTCAGGCTAGAGAGTAGAGAGAGGCCTTGGGCGAGATTCAGTCAGGACAGGAGAGAGAGGCTGGAGACGAGAGTCAGGCAAGACAGGAGAGAGCGGCCTTGGACGAGAGTCAGTAAGGACAGGAGAAGGAGGATTGTATCGAGAGTCATGCAGGACAGGAAAGAGAGGCTGCGACTGGAGACAGGTAGGACAGGAGAGAGAGGCTTGGGACGAGAGTCAGGTAGAACAGGGGAGAGAGGCATGGGACGAGAGTCAGGCAGGAGAGGAGAGAAAGTCTTGGGACGAGATTCAGGAAGGGTGGGAGAGAGAAGTATGGGACGAGAGTCAGGCAGGACTGGACAGATAGTTTGGAACGAGAGTCAGGTTGGGTAGGAGAGAGATGCTTGAGACGAGAGTCAGGCACGACAGGAGAGAGTGGCTTGGGACGAGAGTCAGACAGGACAGGAGAGAGAGGCTTTGGTCGAGAGTCAGGAAGGATAGGAGCGGGAGGCTTGGATCGAGAGTCATGCAGGACAGGAAAGAGGGGCATGCGACGAGAGTCAGACAGGATAGGAGAGAGAGAGGCTTGGGACGAAATTCACGGAAAACATGAGAGAGAGGTTTGGGACGAGAGTCAGTCAGTGTGGGAGATAGAGGATTGGGACGAGAGTCAGGCAGGACTGGAGATAGAGGTTGGGACGAGAGTCATGCTGGGTAGAGGAGAGGGTCTTGGGAAGAGGGTCAGTCAGGGCATGAGAGAGAAGCTTCGGACGAAAGTTCAGGCAGTACAGGACAGAGAGTCTTAGGACGAGAGTCAGGCAGGACAGGACAGAGAGGCTTGGGACAAGAGTCAAGCATTGTGGAAAAGAGATGTTTGTTACGAGAGTTAGGCAGGACTGGAGAGAGAGCTTCGGACGAGACTTAGGCAAGAAAGGAGAAAGAGGCTTCGGATGTGCTTAAGGCCGGACAGAATAGAGTGGCATCTGACGAAAACCAGGAAGGACAGGAGAGAGAGTCTTTGAACGAGAGTCAGGCATTACAGAAGATAGAGGCTTAGGACAGAGTCAGGCAGGATAGGAGAGAGAGGCTTGGGATGAGAGTCAGGCAAGAGAGTAGAGAGAGGCTTTGGGCGAAATTCAGGCAGGACAGGAGAGAGAGGCTGGAGACGAGGGTCAGGCAGGACAGGGGAGAGAGTCTTTGGAAGAGAGTCAGGAAGGACAGGAGAGGGAGGATTGGATCGAGAGTCATGCAAGATAGGAAAGAGAGGGCTGGGACTAGAGTCAGGTAGGACAGGAGAGAGAGGCTTGGGACGAGAGTCAGGTAGGACAGGAGAGAGAGGCATGGGAGGAGAGTCAGGCAGGATAGGAGAGAGAGGCTTGGTACGAAAGTCAGGCAAGACAGGAGAGAGAGGTTTGGGACGAGAGTCAGGCAGGGTGGAAGAGAGAATTGGTACGAGAGTTAGGCAGGACTGGAGAGAGAGGCTTGGGACGAGAGTCAGGCTGGGCAGGAGAGAGAGGCTTGGGACGATAGTCAAGCAATGTGGGAAGGAGAGGGCTGGGAGGAGAGTTTGGGAAGAGTGGAGAGAGAGTTTGGGACGAGAGTCAGGCTTGACAGGAGAGAGTGGCTTGCGACGAGAGAATGGCATGGCACGAGAGAGAAGCTTGGGACGAGAGTCAGGCAGGACAAGAGAGAGTGGCTTGGGACGAGAGTCAGGCAAGACAGAAGAGGGAGGCTTGGAACGAGAGTCAGGCAGATCAGGAGAGAGAGGCTTAGGATAAGAGTCAGGCAGGACAGAAGAGAGAAGGTTAGGACGAGAGTCAGGCAGAATAGGAGATAGAGGACTGGGACGAGTGTCAGGCAGGACAGGAGAGTGAGGGTTTGGACGAAAGTCAGTGAGGACAGGAGAGAGAGGCATGGGACGAGAGTCAGGAAGGACAGGAGAGAGGCTTGGGACGAGAGTCATGCAGATCAGGAGAGAGAGGTATGGGACGAGAGTCAGTCAGGGTGGGAGAGAGATGATTGGGATGAGACTCAGGCTGGAGAGTAGAGAGAGGCTTTGTTCGAGATTCAGGCAGGACACGAGACAGAGGCTGGAGACGAGAGTCAGGCAGGACAGGAGAGGCTTTGGACGAGAGTCAGGAAGGACAGGAGAAGGAGGATTGGATCGAGAGTCATGCAGGGCAGGAAAGAGAGTCTGGGACTAGAGTCAGTTAAGAAAGGAGAGAGAGCCTTGGGGCAAGAGTCAGGTAGAACAGGAGAGAGAGGCATGGGACGAGAGTCAGGCAGGAGAGGAGCGAGAGGCTTGGGAAGAGAGTCAGGCAAGACAGGAGAGAGAGCCTTGGGACGAGAATTAGGCATTGTGGGAGAAAGAAGTATGGGACGAGAGTCAGGTAGGACTGGAGAGACAGTTTGGGACGAGAGTCAGGCTGAGTAGGAGAGAGAGGCTTGGGACGAGAGTCAAGCAATGTGGGAAAGAGAGGGCTGGGCCAAGAGTTTGGGAGAAGTGGAGAGAGAGTTTGGGACGAAAGTCAGGCTGGGTAGGAGAGAGGGGCTTAGGACGAGATACAGGAAAGGCATGAGAGAGAAGCTTGGGACGAGAGTCAGGCAAGACAGGAGATAGAGGCTTGGGACGAGAGTCAGGCAAGACACAAGAGAGAGGCTTGGAACGAGAGTCAGGCAGATCAGGAGAGAGAGTCTTAGGATAAGAGTCAGGGAGGACAGAAGAGAGAAGTTTAGGACGAGAGTCAGGCAGAATTGGAGATAAAGGCCTGTGACGAGTGTCAGGCAGGACAGGAGAGCGAGTCTTGAGACGAAAGTCAGGGAGGACAGGAGAGAGAGGCATGGGACTAGAGTCAGGCACGACAGGAGAGAAAGGCTTGGGACGAGAGTCAGGCAAGACAGGAGAGAGAGGCATGGGACGAGAGTCAGTATGGGTGGGAGAGAGAGGATTTGGGTGAGACTTAGGGTAGAGAGAGGAGAGAGGCTTTTGGCGAGATTCAGGCAGGACAGGAGAGAGAGGCTGGAGACGAGAGTCAGGCAGGGCAGGAGAAAGCGGCTTTGGACGAGAGTCAGGAAAGACAGGAGAAGGAGGATTGGATCGAGATTCATGCAGGATAGGAAAGAGAGGCTGGGACTAGAGTCAGGTAGGACAGGAGAGAGAGGCTTTGGACGAGAGTCAAGTAGAACAGGAGAGAGAGGCATGGGACGAGAGGCCTTCAGGAGAGGAGAGAGACGTTTGGGACGAAAGTCAGGCAGGGTGGGAGAGAGAAGTATGTGACGAGAGTCAGGCAGGTCTGGACAGACAGTTTGGGACGAGAGTCAGGTTGGATAGGAGAGAGATGCTTGAGACGAGAGTCAATCACGACAGGAGAGAGAGGCTCGGGACGATAGTCAGACAGGACATTAGAGAGAGGCTTTGGTCGAGAGTCAGGAAGGACAGGAGATGGAGGCTTGGATCGAGAGTCATGCACGACAGGAGAGAGAGGCATGCGACGAGAGTCAGGCAGGATAGGAGAGAGAGAGGCTTGGGACGAAACTCACGCAAGACATGAGAGAGAGGCTTGGGACGAGAGTCAGTTAGTGTGGGAGAAAGAGAATTGGGACGAGAGTCAGGCAGGACTGGACAGACAGTTTGGGACGAGAGTCAGGTTGGATAGGAGAGAGATGCTTGAGACGAGAGTCAATCACGACAGGAGAGAGAGGCTCAGGACGAGAGTCAGACAGGACATTAGAGAGAGGCTTTGGTCGAGAGTCAGGATGGACAGGAGATGGAGGCTTGGATCGAGAGTCATGCACGACAGGAGAGAGAGGAATGGGACGAGAGTCAGAATGGGTGGGAGAGAGAGGACTGGGATGAGACTCAGGCTAGAGAGTAGAGAGAGGCTTTGGGCGAGATTCAGTCAGGACAGGAGAGAGAGGCTGGAGACGAGAGTCAGGCAAGACAGGAGAGAGCGGCCTTGGACGAGAGTCAGGAAGGACAGGAGAAGGAGGGTTGTATCGAGAGTCATGCAGGACAGGAAAGAGAGGCTGGGACTGGAGTCAGGTAGGACAGGAGAGAGAGGCTTGGGACGAGAGTCAGGTAGAACAGGAGAGAGAGGCATGGGACGAGAGTCAGGCAGGAGAGGAGAGAAAGTCTTGGGACGAGAGTCAGGCAGGGTGGGAGAGACAAGGATGGGACGAGATTCAGGCAGGACTGGACAGATAGTTTGGGACGAGAGTCAGGTTGGGTAGGAGAGAGATGCTTGAGAGGAGAGTCAGGCACGACAGGAGAGAGTGGCTCGGGACGAGAGTCAGACAGGACAGGAGAGAGAGGCTTTGGTCGAGAGTCAGGAAGGATAGGAGCGGGAGGCTTGGATCGAGAGTCATGCAGGACAGGAAGAGGGGCATGCGACGAGAGTCAGGCAGGATAGGAGAGAGAGAGGCTTGGGACGAAATTCACGGAAAACATGAGAGAGAGGTTTGGGACGAGAGTCAGTCAGTGTGGGAGATAGAGGATTGGGACGAGAGTCAGGCAGGACTGGAGATAGAGGTTGGGACGAGAGTCAGGCTGGGTAGAAGAGAGGGGCTTGGGAAGAGAATCAGTCAGGGCATGAGAGAGAAGCTTCGGACGAAAGTTCAGTCAGTACAGGACAGAGAGTCTTAGGACGAGAGTCAGGCAGGACAGGACAGAGAGGCTTGGGACAAGAGTCAAGCATTGTGGAAAAGAGATGTTTGTTACGAGAGTTAGGCAGGACTGGAGAGAGAGCTTCGGACGAGAGTCAGGCAAGAAAGGAGAAAGAGGCTTCGGATGTGCTTAAGGCAGGACAGAATAGAGTGGCATCTGACGAAAACCAGGAAGGACAGGAGAGAGAGTCTTTGAACGAGAGTCAGGCATTACAGAAGATAGAGGCTTAGGACAGAGTCAGGCAGGATAGGAGAGAGAGGCTTGGGATGAGAGTCTGGCATGAGAGTAGAGAGAGGTTTTGGGCGAAAATCAAGCAGGACAGGAGAGAGAGGCTGGAGACGAGGGTCAGGCAGGACAGGGGAGAGAGTCTTTGGAAGAGAGTCAGGAAGGACAGGAGAGGGAGGATTGGATCGAGAGTCATGCAAGATAGGAAAGAGAGGGCTGGGACTAGAGTCAGGTAGGACAGGAGAGAGAGGCTTGGGACGAGAGTCAGGTAGGACAGGAGAGAGAGGCATGGGACGAGAGTCAGGCAGGACAGGAGAGAGAGGCTTGGTACGAAAGTCAGGCAAGACAGGAGAGAGAGGTTTGGGGCGAGAGTCAGGCAGGGTGGAAGAGAGAGAATTGGGACGAGAGTTAGGCAGGACTGGAGAGAGAGGCTTGGGACGAGAGTCAGGCTGGGCAGGAGAGAGAGGCTTGGGACGATAGTCAAGCAATGTGGGAAAGAGAGGGCTGGGACGAGAGTTTGGGAAGAGTGGAGAGAGAGTTTGGGACGAGAGTCAGGCTTGATATGAGAGAGGGGCTTGCGACGAGAGACAGGCAGGGCACGAGAGAGAAGCTTGGGACGAGAGTCAGGCAGGACAAGAGAGAGTGGCCTGAGACGAAAGTCAGGCAAGACACAAGAGAGAGGCTTGGAACGAGAGTCAGGCAGATCAGGAGAGAGGGGCTTAGGATAAGAGTCAGGCAGGACAGAAGAGAGAAGTTTAGGACGAGAGTCAGGCAGAATAGGAGATAAAGGCCTTGGGACGAGTGTCAGGCAGGACAGGAGAGCGAGGCTTGAGACCAAAGTCAGGGAGGACAGGAGAGAGAGGCCTGGGACTAGAGTCAGGCACGACAGGAGAGAAAGGCTTGGGACGAGAGTCAGGCAAGACAGGAGAGAGAGGCATGGGACGAGAGTCAGTATGGGTGGGAGAGAGAGGATTAGGATGAGACTTAGGGTAGAGAGAAGAGAGAGGCTTTGGGCGAGATTCAGGCAGGACTGGAGAGAGAGGCTGGAGACGAGAGTCAGGCAGGACAGGAGAGAGCGGCTTTGGACGAGAGTCAGGAAGGACAGGAGAAGGAGGATTGGATCGAGAGTCATGCAGGACAGGAAAGAGAGGCTGGGACTAGAGTCAGGTAGGACAGGAGAGAGAGGCTTGGGACGAGGGTCAGGTAGAACAGGAGAGAGTGGCATGGGACGAGAGTCCGTCAGGAGAGGAGAGAGACGCTTGGGACGAAAGTCAGGCAGGGTGGGAGAGAGAAGTATGTGACGAGAGTCAGGCAGGACTGGACAGACAGTTTGGGACGAGAGTCAGGTTGGATAGGAGAGAGATGCTTGAGACGAGAGTCAATCACGACAGGAGAGAGAGGCTCAGGACGAGAGTCGGACAGGACATTAGAGAGAGGCTTTGGTCGAGAGTCAGGAAGGACAGGAGATGGAGGCTTGGATCGAGAGTCATGCACGACAGGAGAGAGAGGCATGCGACGAGAGTCAGGCAGGATAGGAGAGAGAGAGGCTTGGGACTAAACTCACGCAAGACATGAGAGAGAAGCTTGGTACGAGAGTCAGTCAGTGTGGGAGAAAGAGAATTGGGACGAGAGTCAGGCAGGATTGGACAGACAGTTTGGGACGTGAGTCAGGTTGGATAGGAGAGAGATGCTTGAGACGAGAGTTAATCACGACAGGAGAGAGAGGCTCAGGACGAGAGTCAGACAGGACATTAGAGAGAGGCTTTGGTCGCGAGTCAGGATGGACAGGAGATGGAGGCTTGGATCGAGAGTCATGCACGACAGGAGAGAGAGGAATGGGACGAGAGTCAGAATGGGTGGGAGAGAGAGGATTGGGATGAGACTCAGGCTAGAGAGTAGAGAGAGGCTTTGGGCGAGATTCAGTCAGGAAAGGAGAGAGAGGCTGGAGACGAGAGTCAGGCAAGACAGGAGAGAGCGGCCTTGGACGAGAGTCAGGAAGGACAGGAGAAGGAGGATTGTATCGAGAGTCATGCAGGACAGGAAAGAGAGGCTGGGACTGAGTCAGGTAGGACATGAGAGAGAGGCTTGGGACGAGAGTCAGATAGAACAGGAGAGAGAGGCATGGGACGAGAGTAAGGCAGAAGAGGAGAGAAAGTCTTGGGACGAAATTCAGGCAGGGTGGGAGAGAGAAGTATGGGACGAGAGTCAGGCAGGACTGGGCAGATAGTTTGGAACGAGAGTCAGGTTGGGTAGGAGAGAGATGCTTGAGACGAGAGTCAGGCACGACAGGAGAGAGTGGCTTGAGACGAGAGTCAGACAGGACTTGAGAGAGAGGCTTTGGTCGAGAGTCAGGAAGGATAGGAGCGGGAGGCTTGGATCGAGAGTCATGCAGGACAGGAAAGAGGGGCATGCGACGAGACTAAGGCAGGATAGGAGAGAGAGAGGCTTGGGACGAAATTCACGGAAAACATGAGAGAGAGGTTTGGGACGAGAGTCAGTCAGTGTGGGAGATAGAGGATTGGGACGAGAGTCAGGCAGGACTGGAGATAGAGGTTGGGACGAGAGTCAGGCTGGGTAGAGGAGATGGGCTTGGGAAGAGAGCCAGTCAGGGCATGAGAGAGAAGCTTCGGACGAAAGTTCAGGCAGTACAGGACAGGGAGTCTTAGGACGAGAGTCAGGCAGGACAGGACAGAGAGGCTTGGGACAAGAGTCAAGCATTGTGGAAAAGAGATGTTTGTTACGAGAGTTAGGCAGGACTGGAGAGAGAGCTTCGGACGAGAGTTAGGCAAGAAAGGAGAAAGAGGATTCGGATGTGCTTAAGGCCGGTCAGAATAGAGTGGCATCTGACGAAAACCAGGAAGGACAGGAGAGAGAGTCTTTGAACGAGGGTCAGGCATTACAGAAGATAGAGGCTTAGGACAGAGTCAGGCAGGATAGGAGAGAGAGGCTTGGGATGAGAGTCAGGCAAGAGAGTAGAGAGAGGCTTTGGGCGAAATTCAAGCAGGACAGGAGAGAGAGGCTGGAGACGAGGGTCAGGCAGGACAGGGGAGAGAGTCTTTGGAAGAGAGTCAGGAAGGACAGGAGAGGGAGGATTGGATCGAGAGTCATGCAAGATAGGAAAGAGAGGGCTGGGACTAGAGTCAGGTAGGACAGGAGAGAGAGGCTTGGGACGAGAGTCAGGTAGGACAGGAGAGAGAGGCATGGGAGGAGAGTCAGGCAGGACAGGAGATAGAGGCTTGGTACGAAAGTCAGGCAAGACAGGAGAGAGAGGTTTGGGACGAGAGTCAGGCAGGGTGGAAGAGAGAGAATTGGGACGAGAGTTAGGCAGGACTGGAGAGAGAGGCTTTAGACGAGAGTCAGGCTGGGCAGGAGAGAGAGGCTTGGGACGATAGTCAAGCAATGTGGGAAGGAGAGGGCTGGGAGGAGAGTTTGGGAAGAGTGGAGAGAGAGTTTGGGACGAGAGTCAGACTTGATAGGAGAGAGGGGCTTGCGACGAGAGAATGGCAGGGCACGAGAGAGAAGCTTGGGACGAGAGTCAGGCAGGACAAGAGAGAGTGGCTTGGGACGAGAGTCAGGCAAGACAGAAGAGAGAGGCTTGGAACGAGAGTCAGGCAGATTAGGAGAGAGAGGCTTAGGATAAGAGTCAGGCAGGACAGAAGAGAGAAGGCTAGGACGAGAGTCAGGCAGAATAGGAGATAGAGGACTGGGACGAGTGTCAGGCAGGACAGGAGAGCGAGGGTTGGGACGAAAGTCAGTGAGGACAGGAGAAAGAGGCATGGGACGAGAGTCAGGAAGGACAGGAGAGAGGCTTGCGACGAGAGTCATGCAGATCAGGAGAGAGAGGTATGGGACGAGAGTCAGTCAGGGTGGGAGAGAGAGGATTGGGATGAGACTCAAGCTGGAGAGTAGAGAGAGGCTTTGTTCGAGATTCAGGCAGGACACGAGACAGAGGCTGGAGACGAGAGTCAGGCAGGACAGGAGAGGCATTGGACGAGAGTCAGGAAGGACAGGAGAAGGAGGATTGGATCGAGAGTCATGCAGGACAGGAAAGAGAGTCTGGGACTAGAGTCAGTTAAGAAAGGAGAGAGAGCCTTGGGGCAAGAGTCAGATAGAACAGGAGAGAGAGGCATGGGACGAGAGTCAGGCAGGAGAGGAGCTAGAGGCTTGGGAAGAGAGTCAGGCAAGACAGGAGAGGGAGGATTGGACGAGAGTCATGCAAGATAGGAAAGAGAGGTCTGGGACTAGAGTCAGGTAGGACAGGAGAGAGAGGCTTGGGGCAAGAGTCAGATAGAACAGGAGAGAGAGGCATGGGACGAGAGTCAGGCAGGATAGGAGGGAGAGGCTTGGGAAGAGAGTCAGGCAAGACAGGAGAGGGAGGATTGGACGAGAGTCATGCAAGATAGGAAAGAGAGGGCTGGGACTAGAGTCAGGTAGGACAGGAGAGAGAGGCTTGGGACGAGAGTCAGGTAGGACAGGAGAGAGAGGCATGGGACGAGAGTCAGGCAGGAGAGGAGAGAGAGGCTTGGGAAGAGAGTCAGGCAAGACAGGAGAGAGAGCCTTGGGACGAGAGTCAGGCATGGTGGGAAAGAGAAGTATGTGACGAGAGTCAGGTAGGACTGGAGAGACAGTTTGGGACAAGAGTCAGGCTGAGTAGGAGAGAGAGGCTTGGGACGAGAGTCAAGCAATGTGGGAAAGAGAGGGCTGGGCCAAGAGTTTGGGAGAAGTGGAGAGAGAGTTTGGGACGAAAGTCAGGCTGGGTAGGAGAGAGGGGTTTAGGACGAGATACAGGAAAGGCATGAGAGAGAAGCTTGGGACGAGAGTCAGGCAGAACAGGAGATAGAGGCTTGGGACGAGAGTCAGGCAAGACACAAGAGAGAGGCTTGGAACGAGAGTCAGGCAGATCAGGAGAGAGAGGCTTAGGATAAGAGTCATTGAGGACAGAAGAGAGAAGTTTAGGACAAGAGTCAGGCAGAATTGGAGATAAAGGCCTGTGACGAGTGTCAGGCAGGACAGGAGAGCGAGGTTTGAGACGAAAGTCAGGGAGGACAGGAGAGAGAGGCATGGGACTAGAGTCAGGCACGACAGGAGAGAAAGGCTTGGGACGAGAGTCAGGCAAGACAGTAGAGAGAGGCATGGGACGAGAGTCAGTATGGGTGGGAGAGAGAGGATTGGGATGAGACTTAGGCTAGAGAGTGGAGAGAGGCTTTGGGCGAGATTCAGGCAGGACAGGAGAGAGAGGCTGGAGACGAGAGTCAGGCAGGACAGGAGAGAGCGGCTTTGGACGAGAGTCAGGAAGGACAGGAGAAGGAGGATTGGATCGAGAGTCATGCAGGACAGGAAAGAGAGGCTGGGACTAGAGTCAGGTAGGACAGGAGAGAGAGGCTTGGGACGAGAGTCAGGTAGAACAGGAGAGAGAGAGGCATAGGACGAGAGTCAGTCAGGAGAGGAGAGAGACGCTTGGGACGAAAGTCAGGCAGGGTGGGAGAGAGAAGTATGTGACGAGAGTCAGGCAGGACTGGACAGACAGTTTGGGACGAGAGTCAGGTTGGATAGGAGAGAGATGCTTGAGACGAGAGTCAATCACGACAGGAGAGAGAGGCTCAGGACGAGAGTCAGACAGGACATTAGAGAGAGGCTTTGGTCGAGAGTAAGGAAGGACAAGAGATGGAGGCTTGGATCGAGAGTCATGCACGACAGGAGAGAGAGGCATGCGACGAGAGTCAGGCAGGATAGGAGAGAGAGAGGCTTGGGACGAAACTCACCCAAGACATGAGAGAGAGGCTTGGGACGAGAGTCAGTCAGTGTGGGAGATAGAGAATTGGGACGAGAGTCAGGCAGGACTGGACATACAGTTTGGGACGAGATTCAGGTTGGATAGGAGAGAGATGTTTGAGACGAAAGTCAATCACGACAGGAGAGAGAGGCTCAGGACGAGAGTCAGACAGGACATTAGAGAGAGGCTTTGGTCGAGAGTCAAGAAGGACAGGAGATGGAGGCTTGGATCGAGAGTCATGCTCGACAGGAGAGAGAGGAATGGGACGAGAGTCAGAATGGTTGGGAGAGATAGGATTGGGATGAGACTCAGACTAGAGAGTAGAGAGAGGCTTTGGGCGAGATTCAGTCAGGACAGGAGAGAGAGGCTGAAGACGAGAGTCAGGCAAGACAGGAGAGAGCGGCCTTGGACGAGTGTCAGGAAGGACAGGAGAAGGAGGATTGTATCGAGAGTCATGCAGGACAGGAAAGAGAGGCTGGGACTGGAGTCAGGTAGGGCAGGAGAGAGAGGCTTGGGACGAGAGTCAGGTAGAACAGGAGAGAGAGGCATGGAACGAGAGTCAGGCAGGAGAGAAGTGAAAGTCTTGGGACGAGATTCAGGCAGGGTGGGAGAGAGAAGTATGGGACGAGAGTCAGGCAGGACTGGGCAGATAGTTTGGAACGAGAGTCAGGTTGGGTAGGAGAATGATGCTTGAGACGAGAGTCAGGCACGACAGGAGAGAGTGGCTTGGGACGAGAGTCAGACAGGACAGGAGAGAGAGGCTTTGGTCGAGAGTCAGGAAGGATAGGAGCGGGAGGCTTGGATCGAGAGTCATGCAGGACAGGAAAGAGGGGCATGCGACGAGAGTCAGGCAGTATAGGAGAGAGAGAGGCTTGGGACGAAATTCACGCAAAACATGAGAGAGAGGTTTGGGACGAGAGTCAGTCAGTGTGGGAGATAGGGGATTGGGACGAGAGTCAGGCAGGACTGGAGATAGAGGTTGGGACGAGAGTCAGGCTGGGTAGAAGAGAGGGGCTTGGGAAGAGAGTCAGTCAGGGCATGAGAGAGAAGCTTCGGACGAAAGTTCAGGCAGTACAGGACAGAGAGTCTTAGGACGAGAGTCAGGCAGGACAGGATAGAGAGGCTTGGGACAAGAGTCAAGCATTGTGGAAAAGAGATGTTTGTTACGAGAGTTAGGAAGGACTGGAGAGAGAGCTTCGGACGAGAGTCAGGCAAGAAAGGAGAAATAGGCTTCGGATGTGCTTAAGGCAGGGCAGAATAGAGTGGCATCTGACGAGATCCAGGAAGGACAGGGGAGAGAGTCTTTGAACGGGATTCAGTCATTACAGAAGATAGAGGCTTAGGACAGAGTCAGGCAGGATAGGAGAGAGAGGCTTGGGATGAGAGTCAGGCAAAAAGTAGAGAGAGGCTTTGGGCGAAATTCAGGCAGGACAGGAGAGAGAGGCTGGAGACGAGGGTCAGGCAGGACAGGGGAGAGAGTCTTTGGAAGAGAGTCAGGAAGGACAGGAGAGGGAGGATTGGATCGAGAGTCATGCAAGATAGGAAAGAGAGGCCTGGGACTAGAGTCAGGTAGGACAGGAGAGAGAGGCTTAGGACGAGAGTCAGGTAGGACAGGAGAGAGAGGCATGGGAGGAGAGTCAGGCAGGACAGGAGAGAGAGGCTTGGTACGAAAGTCAGGCAAGACAGGAGAGAGAGGTTTGGGGCGAGAGTCTGGCAGGGTGGAAGAGAGAGAATTGGGACGAGAGTTAGGGAGGACTGGAGAGAGAGGCTTGGGACGAGAGTTAGGCTGGGCAGGAGAAATAGGCTTGGGACGAGAGTCAAGGAATGTGGGAAAGAGAGGGCTGGGAGGAGAGATTGGGAAGAGTGGAGAGAGAGTTTGGGACGAGAGTCAGGCTTGATAGGAGAGAGGGGCTTGCGACGAGAGACATGCAGGGCATGAGAGAGAAGCTTGGGACGAGAGTCAGGTAGGACAATAGAGAGAGGCTTGGGACGAGAGTCAGGCAAGACACAAGAGAGAGGCTTGGAACGGAGAGTCAGGCAGATCAGGAGAGAGAGGCTTAGGATAAGAGTCAGGCGGGACAGAAGGGAGAAGGTTAGGACGAGAGTCAGGCAGAATAGGAGATAGAGGACTGGGACGAGTGTCAGGCAGGACAGGAGAGCGAGGGTTGGGACGAAAGTCAGTGAGGACAGGAGAGAGAGGCATGGGACGAGAGTCAGGAAGGACAGGAGAGAGGCTTGGGACGAGAGTCATGCAAATCAGGAGAGAGAGGCATGGGACGAGAGTCAGTCAGGGTGGGAGAGAGAGGATTGGGATGAGACTCAGGCTGGAGAGTAGAGAGAGGCTTTGGGCGAGATTGAGGCAGGACAGGAGACAGAGGCTGGAAACGAGAGTCAGGCAGGACAGGAGAGAGAGGCTTTGGACGAGAGTCAGGAAGGACAGGAGAAGGAGGATTGGATCGAGAGTCATGCAGGACAGGAAAGAGAGTCTGGGACTAGAGTCAGGTAAGCAAGGAGAGAGAGCCTTGGGAGAAGAGTCAGGTAGAACAGGAGAGAGAGGCATGGGACGAGAGTCAGTGAGGAGAGGAGAGAGAGGCTTGGGAAGAGAGTCAGGCAAGACAGGAGAGAGAGCCTTTGGACAAGAATCAGGCAGGGTGGGAGAGAGAAGTATGGGACGAGAGTCAGGTAGGACTGGAGAGACAGTTTGGGACGAGAGTCAGGATGAGTAGGAGAGAGAGGCTTGGGACGAGAGTCAAGCAATGTGGGAAAGAGAGGGCTGGGCCAAGAGTTTGGGAGAAGTGGAGAGAGAGTTTGGGACGAAAGTCAGGCTGGGTAGGAGAGAGGGGCTTAGGACGAGATACAGGAAAGGCATGAGAGAGAAGCTTGGGACGAGAGTTAGGCAGGACAGGAGAGAGAGGCTTGGGACGAGAGTCAGGCAAGACACAAGAGAGAGGCTTGGAAAGAGAGTCAGGCAGATCAGGAGAGAGAGGCTTAGGATAAGAGTCAGGGAGGACAGAAGAGAGAAGTTTAGGACGAGAGTCAGGCAGAATTGGAGATAAAGGCCTGGGACGAGTGTCAGGCAGGACCGGAGAGCGAGGCTTCGGACGAAAGTTAGGTAGGACAGGAGAGGCATTTGTCGAGAGTCAGGCAGGACAGGAGAGAGAAGCATGGGACGAGAGTCAGTATGGGTGGGAGAGAGAGCATTGGGATGAGACTCAGGCTAGAGAGTAGAGAGAGGCTTTGGGCGAGATTCAGTCAGGACAGGAGAGAGAGGCCGGAGACGAGAGTCAGGCAAGACAGGAGAGAGCGGCCTTGGACGAGAGTCAGGAAGGACAGGAGAAGGAG
>NC_092225.1:6480291-6700240 GCF_036320965.1 Panulirus ornatus
GGACGAGAGTCAGGAAGGACAGGAAGAGGTTGATCGAAGTATGGAATGGAAGAGAGGTCTGGGACAGAGTCAGGTAGGACAAGAGAGAGCAGCTTAGGAGAGAGTCAGAGCAGGAAGAAGCTAGGACGAGAGAGGCGGTGGGAGAGATAGTCTGGAGGGGAGGAAGCAGGATAGAGATGGACGAGTTCGGCAGGGTGGCGAAGAGAGGTAGGTGAGAGAGCAGGCTGGAGAGAAGTGGGACTTGGGAAGAGTGGGTCAGAGGGCTTGGAGAGAAGCATCTGGGAAAGAAGGTTGGCAGGATTGGGACGGAGGGAGATTTGGGACAGAGTCAGGCAGGACGAAGAAGGGCTTGGGACGAGCGTAAGCATTGGAAAGAGCTTTGCGTAGAGTAGGCACAGGAGAGAGAGGTTGGGACAGAGTCAGGCAAGACCAAGAGAGAGTGGAGAAATCAGGAGATAAGGCAGAGGACAAGGTAAGGTCAGAGAAGCAGGGGATGGACAGATGAGAGTTGGAGAGAGGGCATGGATGAAGAGAGGCTGGGAAGAGAAGGGGCAGGCAGAGAGGAAGAGAGGCTTGGGAGAGAGTCAGGCAGGAGGAGAGAGGTTTGGTGAGAAGGGACAGGAAGGAGGAGGAGAGGTGGGAAGGAGGAGGCAGGGAGATGGCTTGGAGAGATAGGCGGACAGAAGGACAGGAAAAGGGAAAGAGGTAGCATGGATAGAGAGCATGACGTGAGAGGAAGGAGGTGGCTGGACAAGTTAGGGAGGAGGAGAAGAGGATAGGGAGGTAGTCAGACAGGAGGATTAGAGAGGGCATGGCGGAGGAGGCAGGACTGCGAGAGAGAGGCTAGGGACAGAGAGGAGGGTAGAGTCGGAGAGAGAGGCTTGGGACGAGAGTAGAGACAGACAGGACATGAAGAGAGGCTGGTCGAGAGTCAGGAAGGACAGGAGAGGAGGATTGGACGAGAGTCAGGCAGGACAGGAGAGAGGACGAGACGAGAGTCAGGCAGGATAGGAGAGAGAGAGGGTTGGGACGAAACTCACGCAAGACATGAGAGAGAGGCTTGGGACGAGCTTCAGTCAGTGTGGGAGGTAGAGGATTGGGACGAGAGTTAGGCAGGACTGGAGATAGAGGTTGGGACGAGAGTCAGGCTGGGTAGAAGAGAGGGGCTTGGGAAGAGAGTCAGTTAGGGCATGAGAGAGAAGCTTCGGACGGAAGTTCAGGCAGGACAGGACATAGAGTCTTAGGACGAGAGTCTGGTAGGACAGGACAGAGAGGCTTGGGACGAGAGTCAAGCATTGTGGAAAAGAGACTGTTTGTTACGAGAGTTAGGCAGGACTGGAGAGAGAGCTTGGGACGAGAGTCAGGCAAGAAAGGAGAAACAGTCTTCGTATGTGTTTAAGGCAGGACAGAAGAGATAGGCATCTGACGAGAGCCAGGAAGGACAGGAGTGAGAGTCTTCGGACGAGAGTCAGGCAGGACAGAAGGGAGAGGCTTGGGACAAAGACAGGCAGGATAGGAGAGAGAGGCTTGAGATGAGAGTCAGGCAGGAGAGGAGACATAGGCTTTGGGCGAGATTCAGGGAGGACAGGAGAGAGAGGCTGGACACGAGAGTCAGGCAGGGCAGGAGAGAAAGTATTTGGACGAGAGTCAGGAAGGACAGGAGAAGGAGGATTGGATCGAGAGTCATGCAGGACAGGAAAGAGAGGTTGGGACTAGAGTCAGGTAGGACAGGAGAGAGAGGCTTAGGATGAGAGTCAGTCAGGACAGAAAAGAGAGGCTTAGGACGAGAGTCAGGCAGGTGAGGAGAGAAAGGCTTGGGACGGGAGTCAGGCAAGACAGGATAGAGAGGCTTGTGACGAGAGTCAGGCAGGGTGGGAGAGAGAGGTATGGGACGAGAGGCAGGCAGGACTGGAGAGACAGTTTGGGACGAGAGTCAGGCTGGGTAGGAGAGAGAGGCTTGCGACGAGAGTCAATCAATGTGGGAAAGAGAGGGCTGGGACAAGAGTTTGGGAGGAGTGGAGAGAGAGTTTGGG
This sequence comes from Panulirus ornatus, assembly GCF_036320965.1. Lineage (NCBI taxonomy): Eukaryota > Metazoa > Arthropoda > Malacostraca > Decapoda > Palinuridae > Panulirus > Panulirus ornatus. Next base: position 6,482,325 of record NC_092225.1, read on the forward strand.
ACGAGAGTCAGGCTTGGTAGGAGAGAGGGGCTTGGGACGAGAGACAGGCATGGCATGAGAGAGAAGCTTGCGTCGAGAGTCAGGCAGGACAGGAGAGAGAGGCTTGGGACAAGAGTCAGGCAAGACACAAGAGAGAGGCTTGGGACGAGAATCAGGCAGATCAGGAGACAGAGGCTTAGGGTAAGAGTCAGGGAAGACAGGAGAGAGAGGCTTGGGACGAGAGTTAGTCAGGGTGGGAGAGAGAGGATTGGTGTGAGACTCAGTCTGGAGAGTAGAGAAAGGCTTTGGGCAAGATTCAGGCAGGACAGGAGAGAGAGGCTGGAGACGAGAGTCAGGAAGGATAGGAGAGAGGGGATTTGGATGAGAGTCAGGAAGGACAGGAAAAGGAGGATTGGATCGAGAGTCATGCTGGACAGGAGAGAGATGCCTGGGCCTAGACTCAGGTAGGACAGGAGATAGAGGCTTGGGACGAGAGTCAGGTAGAACAGGAAAGAGAGGGTTAGGAAGAGAGTCAGACAGAATAGGAGATAGAGGCCTGGGACGAGTGTCAGGCAGGACAGGAGAGCGAGGCTTGGAACGAAAGTCTGGGAGGACAGGAGAAAGAGGATAAGGAGGAGAGTTAGTCAGGACAGGAGAGAGAGGTTTAGGACGAGAGTCAGGCAGGACAGGAGAGAGAGGCTTGGGAAGAGAGTCAGGCAGGACAAGAGAGAGAGGCTTGGGGAGACAGTCAGGAAGGACAGGAGAGAGAGTCTTGGGACGAGAGTCAGGGAGGACAATAGAGAGAGACTTGGAAGTAGAGTCAGGCAGGACCGGAGAGTGAGGCAATGGGACGAGAGTCAGGCAGGACAGGAAAGAGAGGCTTGGGACGAGAGTCAGGCAGGACAGGGGAGAGAGTCTTGGGACGAGAAGCCTGCTGGGTAATAGAAAGGGGCTTCGTTCGAGAGGCAGGCAAGAACGGAGGGAGAATATTGTGACGAGAGTATGCACGACAAAAGAAAGATGCTTCGGATGAGAGTCAGGCAGGAGAAAAGAGAGAGGCATGGGACGAAATTCAGGCACCACGGGAGAGAGTCTTCGGACGAGAGTCATGCAGGACTGCAGAGAGAGAGCCTTGAGACGAGAGTCAGGCACGACAGGAGAGGGAGGCTTGGGACGAGAGTCAGACAGGACAGGAGATAGAGGCTTTGGTCGAGAGTCAGTAAGGACAGGAGAGGGAGGATTGGATCGAGAGTCATGCAGGACAGGAGAGAGAGGCATGCGACGAGAGTTAGGCAGGATAGGAGAGAGAGAGGCTTGGGACGAAACTCACGCAAGACATGAGAGAGAGGCTTGGGACGAGATTCAGTCAGAGTGGGAGGTAGAGGATTGGAACGAGAGTTAGGCAGGATTGCGGATAGAGGTTGGGACGAGAGTCAGGCTGGGTTGGAGAGAGGGGCTTGGGAAGAGAGTCAGTCAGGGCATGAGAGAGAAGCTTCGGACGAAAGTTCAGGCAGGACAGGACGGAGAGTCTTAGGACGAGAGTCAGGCAGGACGAGAAAGAGAGTCTTGGCACGAGAGTCAAGCATTATGGAAAAGAGACTTTTGTTACGAGAGTTAGGCAGGAATGGAGAGAGACCTTGGGACGAGAGTCAGGCAAGAAAGGAGAAAGAGTCTTCGGATGTGTTTAAGGCAGGACAGAAGTGATAGGCATCTGACGAGAGCCAGGATGGACAGGAGAGAGAGTCTTCGGACGAGAGTCAGGCAGGACAGAAGGGAGAGGCTTGGGACAGAGACAGGCAGGATAGGAGAGAGAGGCTTGGGATGAGAGTCAGGCAGGAGAGTAGAGATAGGCTTTGGGCGAGATTCAGGCAGGACAGGAGAGAGAGGCTGGAGACGAGAGTAAGGCAGGCCAGGAGAGAAAGGCTTTGGACGAGAGTCAGGAAGGACAGGAGAAAGAGGATTGGATCGAGAGTCATGCAGGACAGGAAAGAGAGGTTGGGACTAGAGTCAGATAGGGCAGGAGAGAGAGGCTTGGGACTAGAGTCAGGTAGAACAGGAGAGAGAGGCATGGGACGAGAGTCAGGCAGGAATGCAAAGAGAGAGGCTTGGGACGAGAGTCAGGCAAGACTGGAGAGAGAGGCTTGGGATGAGAGTCAGACAGGACAGGAGAGAGAGGCTTTGGTCGAGAGTCAGGAAGGACAGGAGAGGGAGGATTGGATCGAGAGTCATGCAGGACAGGAGAGAGAGGCATGCGACGAGAGTCAGGCAGGATAGGAGAGAGAGAGGCTTGGGACGAAACTCACGCAAGACATGAGAGAGAGGCTTGGGACGAGCTTCAGTCAGTGTGGGAGGTAGAGGATTGGGACGAGAGTTAGGCAAGACTGGAGATAGAGGTTGGGACGAGAGTCAGGCTGGGTAGGCGAGAGGGGCTTGGGAAGAGAGTCAGTCATGGTATGAGAGAGAAGCTTCGGACGATAGTTCAGGCAGGACAGGACATAGAGTCTTAGGACGAGAGTCAGGCAGGACAGGATAGAGAGGCTTGGGACGAGAGTCAGGCACTGTGGAAAAGAGAGGGTTGTTACGACAGTTAGGCAGGACTGGAGAGAGAGCTTGTGATGAGAGTCAGGCAAGAAAAGAGAAAGAGGCTTCGGATGTCTTTAAGGCAGGACAGAAGAGGGAAGCATCTGACGAGAGCCAGGAAGGACAGGAAAGAGAGTCTTCGGACGAGAGTCAGGCAGGACAGAAGAGAAAGGCTGAGGACAGAGTCAGGCAGGATAGGAGAGAGAGGCTTTGGTCGAGAGTCATAAAGGACAGGAGAGGGAGGATTGGATCGAGAGTCCTGCAGGACAGGAGAGAGGCATGCGACGAGAGTGAGGCAGGACAGGAGAGAATGAGGCTTGGGACGAGAGTCACGCAAGACATGAGAGAGAGGCTTGGAACGAGAGTCAGTCAATGTGTGAGATAGAGGATTGGGACGAGAGTCAGGAAGGTCTGGAGATAGAGGTTGGGACGAGAGTCAGGCTGGGTAGGAGATATGGGCTTGGGAAGAGAGTCAGTCAGGGCATGAGAGAGAAGCTTGGTATGAAAGTTCAGGCAGGACAGGACAGAGAGTCTTAGGACGAGAGTCAGGCAGGACAAGACAGAGAGGCTTGGGACGAGAGTCAAGCATTGTGGAAAAGAGACTGTTGTTACGAGAATTAGACAGGACTGGAGAGAGTGCTTGGGACGAGAGTCAGGCAAGAAAGGAGAAAGAGTCTTCGGATGTGTTTCAGGCAGGACAGAAGAGATAGGCATCTGACGAGAGCCAGGAAGGATAGGAGAGAGAGCCTTCGGACGAGAGTCAGGCAGGACAGAAGGGAGAGGCTTGGGACAGAGACAGGCAGGATAGGAGAGAGAGGCTTGGGATGAGATTCAGGCAGGAGAGTAGAGATAGGCTTTGGGCGAGATTCAGGCAGGACAGGAGAGAGAGGCTGGAGACGAGAGTCAGGCAGGGCAGGAGAGAAAGGCTTTGGACGAGAGTCAAGAAGGACAGGAGAAGGAGGATTGGCTCGAGAGTCATGCAGGACAGGAAAGAGAGGTTGGGACTAGAGTCAGGTAGGACAGGAGAGAGAGGCTTGGGACGAGAGTCAGGTAGAACAGGAGAGAGAGGCATGGGACGAGAGTCAGGCAGGAGAGGAGAGAGAGGCTTGGGACGAGAGTCAGGCAAGACAGGAGAGATAGGCTTGGGACGAGAGTCAGGCAGGGTGGGAGAGAGAGGTATGGGACGAGAGGCAGGCAGGACTGGAGAGACAGTTTGGGACGAGAGTCAGGCTGGGTAGGAGAGAGAGGCTTGGGACGAGAGTCAATCAATGTGGGAAAGAGAGGGCTGGGACGAGAGTTTGGGAGGAGTGGAGAGAGAGTTTGGGACGAGAGTCAGGCTTGTTAGGAGAGAGGGGCTTGGGACGAGAGACAGGCAGGGCATGAGAGAGAAGCTTGCGACGAGAGTCAGGCAGGACAGGAGAGAGAGGCTTGGGACGAGAGTCAGGCAAGACACAAGAGAGAGGCTTGGGACGAGAATCAGGCAGATTAGGAGACAGAGGCTTAGGATACGAGTCAGGCAAGACAGGAGAGAGAGGCTTGGGACGAGAGTTAGTCAGGGTGGGAGAGAGAGGATTGGTATGAGACTCAGGCTGGAGAGTAGAGAAAGGCTTTGGGCAAGATTCAGGCAGGACAGGAGAGAGAGGCTGGAGACGAGAGTCATGCAGGGCAGGAGAGAGCGCCTTTGGATGAGAGTCAGGAAGGACAGGAGAAGGAGGATTGGATCGAGAGTCTTGCAGGACAGGAAAGAGAGGCCTGGGACCAGAGTCAGGTAGGACAGGAGAGTGAGGCTTGGGACGAGAGTCAAGTAGAACATGAAAGAGAGGGTTAGGAAGAGAGTCAGGCAGAATAGAAGATAGAGGCCTGGGACGAGTGTCAGGCAGGACAGGAGAGCGAGGCCTGGAACGAAAGTCTGGGAGGACAGGAGAAAGATGATAAGGACGAGAGTTAGTCAGGACAGGAGAGAGAGGTTTAGGGCGAGAGTCAGGCAGGACAGGAGAGAGTGGCTTGGGACGAGAGTCAGGCAGGACAGGAGAGAGAGGCTTGGGGAGACAGTCAGGAAGGACAAGAGAGAGAGTCTTGGGACGAGAGTCAGGGAGGACAATAGAGAGAGGCTTGGAAGTAGAGGCAGGTAGGACCGGAGAGGGAGGCATGTGACGAGAGTCAGGCAGGACAGGAAAGAGAGGCTTGGGACGAGAGTCAGGCAGGACGGGGGAGAGAGTCTTGGGACGAGAATCCTGCTGGGTAGTAGAAAGGGGCTTCGGACTAGAGGCAGGCAAGACAGGAGAGAGAATATTGTGACGAGAGTCAGGCACGACAAAAGAAAGATGCTTCGGATGAGAGTCAGGCAGGAGAAAAGAGAGAGGCATGGGACGAAATTCAGGCCCGACGGGATAGAGTCTTCGGACGAGAGTCATGCAGGAGTGCAGGGAGAGAGACTTGAGACGAGAGTCAGGCACGAGAGGAGAGAGAGGCTTGGGACGAGAGTCAGACAGGACAGGAGAGAGAGGCTTTGGTCGAGAGTCAGGAAGGACAGGAGAGGGAGGATTGGATCGAGAGTCATGCAGGACAGGAGAGAGAGGCATGCGACGAGAGTCAGGCAGGATAGGAGAGAGAGAGGCTTGGGACGAAACTCACGGAAGACGTGAGAGAGAGGCTTGGGACGAGAATCAGTCAGTGTGGGAGTTAGAGGATTGGGACAAGAGTTAGGCAGGACTGGAGATAGAGGATGGGACGAGAGTCAGGCTTGGTAGGAGAGAGGGGCTTGGGAAGAGAGTCAGTCAGGGCATGAGAGAGAAGCTTCGGACGAAAGTTCAGGCAGGACAGGACAGAGAGTCTTATTACGAGAGTCAGGCAGGACAGGACAGAGAGGCTTGTGACGAGAGTCAAGCGTTGTGGAAAAGAGAGAGTTGTTACGAGAGTTAGGCAGGACTGGAGAGAGAGCTTGGGATGAGAGTCAGGCAAGAAGGGAGAAAGAGGCTTCGGATGTGTTTAAGGGAGGACAGAAGAGAGAGGCATCTGACGAGAGCCAGGAAGGACAGGAGAGAGAGTCTTCGGACGAGAGTCAGGCAGGACAGAAGAGAAAGGCTTAGGACAGAGTCAGGCAGGATAGGGGAGAGAGGCTTGGGATGAGAGTCAGGCAGGAGAGTCGAGATAGGCTTTGGGCGAGATTCAGGCAGGACAGGAGAGAGAGGGTGGAGACGAGAGTCAGGCAGGACAGGAGAGAAAGGCTTTGGACGAGAGTCAGGAAGGACAGGAGAAGGAGGATTGGATCGAGAGTCATGCAGGACAGGAAAGAGAGGTTGGGACTAGAGTTAGGTAGGACAGGAGAGAGAGGCTTGGGACGAGAGTCTGGTAGAAAAGGAGAGAGAGGCATGGGACGAGAGTCAGGCAAGAGAGGAGAGAGAGGCTTGGGACGAGAGTCAGGCAAGACAGGAGAGAGAGGCTTGGGACGAGAGTCAGGCAGGGTGGGAGAGAGAGGTATGGGACGAGAGGCAGGCAGGACTGGAGAGACAATTTGGGACGAGAGTCAGGCTGGATAGGAGAGAGAGGCTTGGGACGAGAGTCAAGGAATGTGGGAAAGAGAGGGCTGGGACGAGAGTTTGGGAGGAGTGTAGAGAGAGTTTGGGACGAGAGTCAGGCTTGGTAGGAGAGAGGGGCTTGGGACGAGAGACAGGCAGGGCATGAGAGAGAAGCTTGCGACGAGAGTCAGGCAGGACAGGAGAGAGAGGCTTGGGACGAGAGTCAGGCAAGACACAAGAGAGAGGCTTGAGACGAGAATCAGGCAGATCAGAAGACAGAGGCTTTGGATAAGAGTCAGGCAAGACAGGAGAGAGAGGCTTGGGACGAGAGTTAGACACGATGGGAGAGAGAGGATTGGTATGAGACTCATGCTGGAGAGTAGATAAAGGCTTTGGGGGAGATTCAGGCAGGACAGGACAAAGAGGCTGGAGACGAGTCAGGCAGGACAGGAGAGAGAGGCTTCGGATGAGAGTCAGGAAGGACAGGAGAAGGAGGATTGGATCGAGAGTCATGCAGGACAGGAGAGAGAGGCCTGGGACTAGAGTCAGGTAGGACAGGAGAGAGAGGCTTGGGACGAGAGTCAGGTAGAACAGGAAAGAGAGGGTTAGGAGGAGAGTCAGGCAGAATAGGAGATAGAGGTCTGGGACGAGTGTCAGGCAGGTCAGGAGAGCGAGGCTTGGAACGAAAGTCTTGGAGTACAGGAGAAAGAGGATAAGGACGAGAGTTAGTCAGGACAGGAGAGAGAGGCTTAGGACGAGAGTCAGGCAGGACAGGAGAGAGAGGCTTCGGACGAGAGTCAGGAAGGACAGGAGAGAGAGGCTTGGGGAGACAGTCAGGAAGGACAGGAGAGAGAGTCTTGGGACGAGAGTCAGGGAGGACAGGAGAGGGAGGCTTGGAAGTAGAGGCAGGCAGGACCGGAGAGGGAGGCATGGGACGAGAGTCAGGCAAGAGAGGAGATAGAGGCTTGGGACGAGATTCAGTCAGGGTGGGAGAGAGAGGATTGGGATGAGACTCAGGCTGGAGAGTAGAGAGACGCTTTGGGCGAGATTCAGGCAGGACAGGACAGAGAGGCTGGAGACGAGAGTCAGTCATGACAGGAGAGAGAGGTTTTGGACGAGTGTCAGGAAGAACAGGAGAAGGATTATTGGATCGAGAGTCATGCAGGACAGGAAAGTGATGCTGGGACTAGAATCAGGTAGGACAGGGGAGAGAGTCTTGGGACGAGAATACTGCTGGGTAATAGAAAGGGGCTTCGGACGAGAGGCAGGCAAGACAGGAGAGAGAATATCGTGACGAGAGTCAGGCAGGTGTGCAGAGAGAGAGGCTTGAGACGAGAGGTAGGCACGACAGTAGAGAGAGGCTTGGGACGAGAGTCAGATAGGACAGGAGAGAGAGGTGTGCGACGAGAGTCAGGCAGTATAGGAGAGAGAGAGGCTTGGGAAGAAAGTCACGCAAGACATGAGAGATAGGCTTGGGACGAAACTCACGCAAGACATGAGAGAGAGGCTTGAGACGAAAGTCAGTCAGTGTGGGAGATAGATGATTGTGACGAGAGTTAGGCAGGACTGGAGATAGAGGTTGGGACGAGAGTCAGGCAGGACAGGAGAGCGAGGCTTGGGAAGAAAGTCAGCGAGGACAGGAGAGAGAGGCATGAGACGAGAGTCAGGCAGGAGAGGAGAGAGAGGCAAGACATGAGAGAGAGGCTTGGGACGAGAGTCAGGCAGGGTGGGAGAGAGAGGTATGGGACGAGAGGCAGGCTGGACTGGAGAGACAGTTTGGGACGAGAGTCAGGCTGGGTAGGAGAGAGAGGCTTGGGACGAGAGTCAATCAATGTGGGAAAGAGAGGGCTGGGACGATAGTTTGGGAGGAGTGGAGAGAGAGTTTGGGACGAGAGTCAGGCTTGGTAGGAGAGAGGGGCTTGGGACGAGAGACAGGCAGGGCATGAGAGAGAAGCTTGCGACGAGAGTCAGGCAGGACAGGAGAGAGAGGCTTGGGACGAGAGTCAGGCAAGACACAAGAGAGAGGCTTGGGACGAGAATCAGGCAGATCAGGAGACAGAGGCTTAGGAGAAGAGTCAGGCAAGACAGGAGAGAGAGGAATGGGACGAGAGTTAGTCAAGGTGGGAGAGAGAGGATTGGTGTGAGACTCAGGCTGGAGAGTAGAGAAAGGCTTTGGGCAAGATTCAGGCAGGACAGGAGAGAGAGGTTGGAGACGAGAGTCAGGCAGGGCAGGAGAGAGCGCCTTTGGATGAGAGTCAGGAAGGACAGGAGAAGGAGGACTGGATCGAGAGTCTTGCAGGACATTCAAGAGAGGCCTGGGACTAGAGTCAGGTCGGACAGGAGAGAGAGGCTTGGGACGAGAGTCAGGTAGAACAGGGAAGAGAGGGTTATGAAGAGAGTCAGGCAGAATAGGAAATAGAGGCCTGGGACGAGTGTCAGGCAGGACAGGAGAGCGAGGCTTGGAACGAAAGTCTGGGAGGACAGGAGAAAGATGATAAGGACGAGAGTTAGTCAGGACAGGAGAGAGAGGTTTAGGACGAGAGTCAGGCATGACAGGAGAGAGTGGCTTGGGACGAGAGTCGGGCAGGACAGGAGAGAGAGGCTTGGGGAGACAGTCAGGAATGACAGGAGAGTCTTGGGACGAGAGTCAGGGAGGACAATAGAGAGAGGCTTGGAAGTAGAGGTAGGCAGGACCGGAGAGTGAGGCATGGGACGAGAGTCAGGCAAGTCAGGAAAGAGAGGATTGGGACGAGAGTCAGGCAGGACAGGGGAGAGAGTCTTGGGACGAGAATCCTGTTGGGTAATGGAAAGGGGCTTCGGACTAGAGGCAGGCAAGACAGGAGAGAGAATATCGTGACGAGAGTCAGGCACGACAAAAGAAAGATGTTTCGGATGATAGTCAGGCAGGAGAAAAGAGAGAGGCATGGGACGAAATTCAGGCACCACGGGAGAGAGTCTTCGGACGAGAGTCATGCAGGACTGCAGAGAGAGAGGCTTCAGACGAGAGTCAGGCACGACAGGAGAGAGAGGCTTGGGACGAGAGTCAGACAGGACAGGAGACAGAGGCTTTGGTCGAGAGTCAGTAAGGACAGGAGAGGGAGGATTGGATCGAGAGTCATGCAGGACAGGAGAGAGAGGCATGCGACGAGAGTCAGGCAGGATAGGAGAGAGAGAGGCTTGGGACGAAACTCACGGAAGACGTGAGATAGAGGCTTGGGACGAGATTCAGTCAGTCTGGGAGTTAGAGGATTGGGACGAGAGTTAGGCAGGACTGGAGGTAGAGGATGGGACGAGAGTCAGGCTTGGTAGGAGAGAGGGGCTTGGGAAGAGAGTCAGTCAGGGCATGAGAGAGAAGCTTCGGACGAAAGTTCAGGCAGGACAGGACAGAGAGTCTTAGCACGAGAGTCAGGTAGGACAAGACAGAGAGGCTTGGGACGAGAGTCAAGCAATGTGGAAAAGAGAGGGTTGTTACGAGAGTTAGGCAGGACTGGAGAAAGAGATTGGGACGAGAGTGAGGCAAGGATGGAGAAAGAGTCTTCGGATGTTTTTAAGGCAGGACAGAAGAGATAGGCATCTGACGAGAGCCAGGAAGGACAGGAGAGAGAGTCTTCGGACGAGAGTCAGGCAGGACAGAAGGGAGAGGCTTGGGACAGAGACAGACAGGTTAGGAGAGAGAGTCTTGGGATGAGAGTCAGGCAGGAGAGTCGAGATAGGCTTTGGGCGAGATTCAGGCAGAACAGGAGAGAGAGGAAGGAGACGAGAGTCAGGCAGGACAGGAGAGAAAGGCTTTGGACGAGAGTCAGGAAGGACAGGAGAAGGAGGATTGGATCGAGAGTCATGCAGGACAGTAAAGAGAGGTTGGGACTAGAGTCAGGTAGGACAGGAGAGAGAGGCTTGGGACGAGAGTCAGGTAGAACAGGAGAGAGAGGCATGGGACGAGTGTCAGGCAGGAGAGGAGAGAGAGGCTTGGGACGAGAGTCAGGCAAGACAGGAGAGAGAGGCTTGGGACGAGAGTCAGGCATTGTGGGAGAGAGAGGTATGGGACGAGAGGCAGGCAGGACTGGAGAGACACTTTGGGACGAGAGTCAGGCTGGGTAGGAGAGAGAGGCTTGGGATGAGAGTCAAGCAATGTGGGAAAGAGAGGGCTGGGACGAGAGTTTGAGAGGAGTGGAGAGAGAGTTTGGGACGGGAGTCAGGCTTGGTAGGAGAGAGGGGCTTGGGACGAGAGTCAGGCAAGACAGGAGAGACAGGCTTGGGACGAGAGTCAGGCAGGGTGGGAGAGAGAGGTATGGGACGAGAGTCAAGCAAGACACAAGAGAGAGGCTTGGGTCGAGAATCAGGCAGATCAGGAGACAGAGGCCTAGGATAAGAGTTAGTCAGGGTGGGAGAGAGAGGATTGGTATGAGACTCAGGCTGGAGAGTAGAGAAAGGCTTTGGGCAAGATTCAGGGAGGACAGGACAGAGAGGCTGGAGACGAGAGTCAGGCAGGGCAGGAGAGAGCGGCTTTGGATGAGAGTCAGGAAGGACAGGAGAAGGAGGATTGGATCGAGAGTCTTGCAGGACAGGAAAGAGAGGCCTGGGACTAGACTCAGGTAGGACAGGAGATAGAGGCTGTGGCGAGAGTCAGGTAGAACAGGAAAGAGAGGGTTAGGAAGAGTCAGGTAGAATTGGAGATAGAGGACTGGGGCGAGTGACAGGCAGGACAGGAGAGCGAGGCTTGGAACGAAAGTCTGGGAGGACAGGAGAAAGATGATAAGGACTAGAGTTAGTCAGGACAGGAGAGAGAGGTTTAGGACGAGAGTCAGGCAGGACAGGAGAGAGGGGCTTGGGACGAGAGTCAGGCAGGACAGGAGAGAGAGGCTTGGGGAGACAGTCAGGAAGGACAGGAGAGAGAGTCTTAGGACGAGAGTCAGGGAGGACAATAGAGAAAGGTTTGGAAGTAGAGGCAGGCAGGACCGGAGCGTGAGGCATGGGACGAGAGTCAGGCAGGACAGGAAAAAGAGGCTTGGGACGAGAGTCAGGCAGGACAGGGGAGAGAGTCTTGAGACGAGAATTTTGCTGGGTAATAGAAAGGGGCTTCGGACTAGAGGCAGGCAAGACAGGAGAGAGAATATTGTGACGAGAGTCAGGCACGACAAAAGAAAGATGTTTCGGATGAGAGTCATTCAGCAGAAAAGAGAGAGGCATTGGACTAAATTCAGGCACAACGGGTGAGAGTCTTCGGACGAGAGTCATGCAGGACTGCAGAGAGAGAGGCTTGAGACGAGAGTCAGGCACGACAGGAGAGAGAGGCATGGGACGAGAGTCAGAGAGGACAGGAGAGAGAGGCTTTGGTCGAGACTGAGGAAGGACAGGAGAGGGAGGATTGGATCGAGAGTCATGCAGGACAGGAGAGAGAGGCATGCGACGAGAGTCAGGCAGGATAGGAGAGAGAGAGGCTTGGGACGAAACTCATGCAAGACATGAGAGAGAGGCTTGGGACGAGATTCAGTCAGCGTGAGAGTTAGAGGATTGGGACGAGAGTTAGTTAGGACTGGAGATAGAGGATGGGACGAGAGTCAGGCTGGGTAGGAGAGAGGGGCTTGGGAAGAGAGTCAGTCAGGGCATGAGAGAGAAGCTTCGGACGAAAGTACAGGCAGGACAGGACAGAGTCCTGGGTGGGAGAGAAAGGATTGGGATGAGACTCAGGCTGGAGAGTAGAGAGAGGCTTTGGGCGAGATTCAGGCAGGACAGGAGAGAGAGGCTGGAGACGAGAGTCAGGCAGGACAGGAGAGAGAGGCTTTGGACGAGTGTCAGGAAGGACAGGAGAAGGAGGATTGGATCGAGAGTCATGCAGGCCAGGAAAGAGATGCTGCGACTAGAGTCAGGCAGGACAGGGGAGAGAGTCTTGGGACGAGAATCATGCTGGGTAATAGAAAGGGGCTTCGGACGAGAGGCAGGCAAGACAGGAGAGAGAATATTGTGACCAGAGTCAGGCATGACACTAGAAAGATGTTTCGGATGAGAGTCAGGCAGGAGAAAAGAGAGAGGCATGGGACGAAATTCAGGCACCACGGGAGAGAGTGTTCGGACGAGAGTCATGCATATCTGCAGAGAGAGAGGCTTGAAACGAGAGGTAGGCACGAGATGAGAGAGAGGCTTGGGACGAGAGTCATGCAGGAGAGGATAGAGAGGTATGCGACGAGATTCAGGCATGATAGGAAAGAGAGAGGCTTGGGACGAAAGTCACGCAAGACATGAGACATAGGCTTGTGACGAAACTCACGCAAGACATGAGAGAGCGGCTTGGGACGAGAGTCAGTCAGCGGCTTGGGGAGACAGTCAGGAAGGACAGGAGAGAGAGTCTTGGGACGAAAGTCTGGGAGGACAGGAGAGAGAGGCTTGGAAGTAGAGGGAGGCAGGACCGGAGAGGGAGGCATGGGACGAGAGTCAGGCAGGACAGGAAAGAGAGGCTTGGGACGAGAGTCAGGCAGGACAGGGGAGTGTTGGGACGAGAATCCTGCTGGGTAATAGAAAGGGGCTTCGGACGAGAGGCATGCAAGACAGGAGAGAGAATATTATGACGAGAGTCAGGCATGACACAAGAAAGATGCTTCGGATGAGAGTCAGGCAGGAGAAAAGAGAGTGGCATGGCACGAAATTCAGGCACCACGGGAGAGAGTGTTCGGACGAGAGTCATGCAGGTCTGCAGAGAGAGAGGCTTGAGACGAGAGGCAGGAACGAGAGGAGAGAAAGGCTTGGGACGAGAGTCAGACAGGACAGGAGAGAGAGGCTTTGGTCGAGAGTCAGGAAGGACAGGAGAGGGAGGATTGGATCGAAAGTCATGCAGGACAGTAGAGAGAGTTATGCGACGAGAGTCAGGCAGGATAGGAGAGAGAGAGGCTTGGGACGAAAGTCACGCAAGACATGAGAGATAGGCTTGGGACGAAACTCACTCAAGACATGAGAAAGAGGCTTGGGACGAGAGTCAGTCAGTGTGGGAGATAGAGGATTGTGACGAGAGTTAGGCAGGACTGGAGATAGAGGTTGGGACGAGAGTCAGGCAGGACAGGAGAGCTAGTTTGGGGAAGAAAGTCAGGGAGGACATGAGAGAGAGGCATGGGAGGAGAGTCAGGTAGGAGAGGAGAGAGAGGCTTGGGACGAGAGTCAGGCAAGACAGGAGATAGAGGCTTGGGACGAGATTCAGTCAGGGTGGGAGAGAAAGGATTGGGATGAGACTCAGGCTGGAGAGTAGAGAGAGGCTTTGGGCGAGATTCAGGCAGGACAGGAGAGAGAGGCTGGAGACGAGAGTCAGGCAGGACAGGAGAGAGAGGCTTTGGACGAGTGTCAGGAAGGACAGAAGAAGGAGGATTGGATCGAGAGTCATGCAGGACAGGAAAGAGATGCTGCGACTAGAGTCAGGCAGGACAGGGGAGAGAGTCTTGGGACGAGAATCCTGCTGGGTAATAGAAAGGGGCTTCGGACGAGAGGCAGGCAAGACAGGAGAGAGAATATTGTGACCAGAGTCAGGCATGACACTAGAAAGATGTTTCGGATGAGAGTCAGGCAGGAGGAAAGAGAGAGGCATGGGACGAAATTCAGGCACCACGGGAGAGAGTGTTCGGACGAGAGTCATGCATATCTGCAGAGAGAGAGTCTTGAAACGAGAGGTAGGCACGACAGGAGAGAGAGGCTTGGGACGAGAGTCATGCAGGACAGGATAGAGAGGTATGCGACGATAGTCAGGCATGATAGGAAAGAGAGAGGCTTGGGACGAAAGTCACGCAAGACATGAGAGAGCTTGGACGAAACTCACGCAAGACATGAGAAGAGGCTTGGGACGAGAGTCAGTCAGTGTGGGAATAGAGATTGTGACGAGAGTTAGGCAGGACCTGAGATAGAGGTTGGGACGAGAGTCAGGCAGGACAGGAGAGAGGCTTGGGACGAAGTCAGGAGGACAGGAGAGAGAGGCATGGACGAGAGTCAGGCAGGACAGGAGAGAGAGGCTTGGACGAGAGTCAGGAGGACAGGAGAAGAGGATTGGATCGAGAGTCATGCAGGACATGAGAAGAGAGCTGGACCAGAGTCAGTAGGACAGGAGAGAGAGGCTTGGGACGAGAGTCAGGTAGGAACAGGAGAGAGAGGCATGGGACGAGAGTCAGGCAGGAGAGAAGGAGGCTTGGGACGAGAGTCAGGCAGGGTGGAGAGAGAATATGGACGAGAGTCAGGCGGACTGGAGAGACAGTTTGGGACGATAGTCAGGCTGGGTAGGAGAGAGAGGCTTGGGACGAGAGTCAAGCATAGTGGGAAAGAGAGGGCTGGGACGAGAGTTTGGGAGGAGTGGAGAGAGAGTTTGGGACGAGGGTCAGGCTTGGTAGGAGAGAGGGGCTTGGGACGAGAGATAGGCAGGGCATGAGAAGAAGCTTGCGACGAGAGTCAGGCAGGACATGAGAGAGAGGCTTAGGATGAGAGTCAGGCAAGACACAAGAGAGAGGCTTGGGACGAGAATCAGGCAGATCAGGAGACAGAGGCTTAGGGTAAGAGTCAGGCAAGACAGGAGAGAGAGGCTTGGGACGAGAGTTAGTCAGGGTGGGAGAGAGAGGATTGGGATGAGACTCAGGCTGGAGAGTAGAGAAAGGCTTTGGGCGAGATTCAGGCAGGACAGGAGAGAGAGGCTTTGGATGAGAGTCAGGAAGGACAGGAGAAGGTGGATTGGATCGAGAGTCATGCAGGACAGGAAAGAGAGGCCTGGGACTAGAGTCAGGTAGGACAGGAGAGAGAGGCTTGTGACGAGAGTCAGGTAGAACAGGAAAGAGAGGGTTAGGAAGAGAGTCGGGCAGAATAGGAGATAGAGGCGTGGGACGAGTGTCAGGCAGGTCAGGAGAGCGAGTCTTGGTACGAAAGTCTCGGAGGACAGGAGAAAGAGGATAAGGACGAGAGTTAGTCAGGACAGGAGAGAGAGGTTTGGGACGAGAGTCAGGCAGGGCAGGAGAGAGTGGCTTGGGACGAGAGTCAGGCAGGACAGGAGAGAGAGGCTTGGGGAGACAGTCAGGAAGGACAGGAGAGAGAGTCTTGGGACGATAGTCAGGTAGGACAGGAGAGAGAGGCTTGGAAGTAGAGGCAGTCATAACCGGAGAGGGAGGCAAGGGACGAGAGTCAGGCAGGACAGGAAAGAGAGGCTTGGGACGAGAGTCAGGCAGGACAGGGGAGGGAGTCTTGGGACGAGAATCCTGCTGGGTAATAGAAATGGTCTTCGGACGATAGGCAGGCAAGACAGGAGAGAGAATATTGTGACGAGATTCAGGCATGACACAAGAAAGATGCATCGGATGAGAGTCAGGCAGGAGAAAAGAGAGAGGCATGGGCCGAAATTCAGGCACCACGGGAGAAAGTCTTCGGACGAGAGTCATGCAGGTCTGCAGAGAGAGAAGCTTGAGACGAGAGTCAGGCACGACAAGACAGAGAGGCTTGGGACGAGAGTCAGACAGGACAGGAGAGAGAGGCTTTGGTCGAGAGTCAGGAAGGACAGGAGAGGGAGGATTGGATCGAGAGTCATGCAGGACAGGAGAGAGAGGCATGCGACGAGAGTCAGCAGGATAGCAGAGAGAGAGGCTTGGAACGAAACTCACGCAAGACATGAGAGAGAGGCTTGGGACGACAGTCAGTCAGTGTGGGATTTACAGGATTGGGACGAGAGTTAGGCAGGACTGGAGATAGAGATTGGGACGAGAGTCAGGCTGGGTAGAAGAGAGGGGCTTGGAAAGAGAGTCAGTCAGGGCATGAGAGAGAAGCTTGGTACGAAAGTTCAGGAAGGACAGGACAGAGAGTCTTAGGACGAGAGTCAGGCAGGACGGGACAGAGAGGCTTGGGACGAGAGTCAAGCATTGTGGAAAAGAGAGGTTTGTTACGAGAGTTAGGCTTCGGATGTGTTTAAGGCAGGACAGAAGATAGAGGAATCTGACGAGAGCCAGGAAGGACAGGAGAGAGAGTCTTCGGACGAGAGTCAGGCAGGACAGAAGAGAGAGGTTTAGGACAGAGACAGGCATGGTAGGAGAGAGAGGCTTGGGATGAGAGTCAGGCAGGAGAGTAGAGAGAGGCTTTGGGCGAGATTCAGGCAGGACAGGAGAGAGAGGCTGCAGACGAGAGTCAGGCAGGACAGGAGAGAAAGGCTTTGGACGAGAGTCAGGAAGGACAGGAGAAGGAGGATTGGATCGAGAGTCATGCAGGAGAGGAAAGAGAGGTTGGGACTAGAGTCAGGTAGGACAGGAGGGAGAGGCTTCGGAGGAGAGTCAGGTAGAACAGGAGAGAGAGGCGTGGGATAGAGTCAGGGAGGATAGGAGAGAGAGGCTCTGGTCGAGAGTCAGGCAAACAGGAGAGAAAGGCTTTGGACGAGAGTCAGGAAGGACAGGAGAAGGAGGATTGGATCGAGAGTCATGCAGGACGTGAAAGAGATGCTGGGACTAGAGTCAGGTAGGACAGGAGAGAGAGGCTTGGGACGAGAGTCAGGTAGAACAGGAGAGAGAGGCATGGGACGAGAGTCAGGCAGGAGAGAAGAGAGAGGTTTGGGACGAGAGTCAGGCAGGGTGGGAGAGAGAAGTATGGGACGAGAGTCAGGGCGGACTGGACAGACAGTTTGGGACGAGAGCCAGGTTGGGTAGGAGAGAGAGGCTTGGGACGAGAGTCAAGCAATGTGGGAAAGAAAGGGCTGGGACGAGAGTTTGGGAGGAGTGGAGAGAGAGTTTGGAACGAGAGTCAGGCTTGGTAGGAGAGAGGGGCTTGGGACGAGAGTCAACCAATGTGGGAAAGTGAGGGCTGGGACGAGAGTTTGGGAGGAGTGGAGAGAGTGTTTAGGAGGAGAGTCAGGCTTGGTAGGAGAAAGGGGCTTGGGACGAGAGTCAGGCAGGGCATGAGAGAGAGGCATGGGACGAGAGTCAGGCAGGACAGGAGAGAGAGGCTTGGGACGAGAGTCAGGCAGGACAGGAGAGAGATGCTTGGGGAGACATTCACGAAGGACAGAAGAGAGAGTCTTGGGATGAGAGTCAGGTAGGACAGGAGAGAGAGGCTTGGAAGTAGAGGCAGGCATGACCGGAAGAGGGAGGCATGGAACGAGAGTCAGGCAGGAAAGGAAAGAGAGGCTTGGGACGAGAGTCAGGCAGGACAGGGGAGAGAGTCTTGGGACGAGAATCCTGCCTGGTAATAGAAAGGGGCTTCGGACGAGAGGCAGGCAAGACAGGAGAGAGAATATTGTGACGAGAGTCAGGCATGACACAAGAAAGATGCTTCGGATGAGAGTCAGGCAGGAGAAAAGAGAGAGGCATGGGACGAAATTCAGGCACCACGGGAGAGAGTCTTCGGACGAGAGTCATGCAGGTCTGCAGAGAGAGAGGCTTGAGACGAGAGTCAGGCACGACAGGAGAGAGAGGCTTGGGACGAGAGTCAGACAGGACAGGAGAGAGAGGCTTTGGTCGAGAGTCAGGAAGGACAGGAGAGGGAGGATTGGATCGATAGTCATGCAGGACAGGAGAGAGAGGTATGCGACGAGAGTCAGGCAGGATAGGAGAGAGAGAGGCTTGGGACGAAAGTCACGCAAGACATGAGAGATAGGCTTAGGACGAAACTCACGCAAGACATGAGAGAGAGGCTTGGGACGAGAGTCAGTCAGTGTGGGAGATAGAGGATTGTGACGAGAGTTAGGAAGGACTGGAGATAGAGGTTGGGACGAGAGTCAGGCAGGACAGGAGAGCGAGGCTTGGGAAGAAAGTCAGGGAGGACAGGAGAGAGAGGCTTGGGACGAGAATCCTGCTGGGTAATAGGAAAGGGGATTCGGACGAGAGGCAGGCAAGACAGGAGAGAGAATATTGTGACGAGAGTCAGGCATGACACTAGAAAGATGTTTCGGATGAGAGTCAGGCAGGAGAAAAGAGAGAGGCATGGGACGAAATTCAGGCACCACGGGAGAGAGTCTTCGGACGAGAGTCATGCAGGTCTGCAGAGAGAGAGGCTTGAGACGAGAGGTAGGCACGACAGGAGAGAGAGGCTTGGTACGAGAATCAGACAGGACAGGAGAGAGAGGCTTTGGTCGAGAGTCAGGAAGGACAGGAGAGGGAGGATTGGATCGAGAGTCATGCAGGACAGGAGAGAGAGGTATGCGACGAGAGTCAGGCAGGATAGGAGAGAGAGAGGCTTGGGACGAAAGTCACGCAAGACATGAGAGATAGGCTTAGGACGAAACTCACGCAAGACATGAGAGAGAGGCTTGGGACGAGAGTCAGTCAGTGTGGGATATAGAGGATTGTGACGAGAGTTAGGCAGGCCTGGAGATAGAGGTTGGGACGAGAGTCAGGCAGGACAGGAGAGCGAGGCTTGGGAAGAAAGTCAGGGAGGACAGGAGAGAGAGGCATGGGACGAGAGTCAGGCAGGAGAGGAGAGAGAGGCTTGGTACGAGAGTCAGGATGGACAGGAGAAGAAGGATTGGATCGAGAGTCATGCAGGACGTGAAAGAGATGCTGGGACCAGAGTCAGGTAGGACAGGAGAGAGAGGCTTGGGACGAGAGTCAGGTAGAACAGGAGAGAGAGGCATGGGACGAGAGTCAGGCAGGAGAGAAGGGAGAGGCTTGGGACGAGAGTCAGGCAGGGTGGGAGAGAGAATTATGGGACGAGAGTCAGGGCGGACTGGACAGACAGTTTGGGACGAGAGCCAGGTTGGGTAGGAGAGAGAGGCTTGGGACGAGAGTCAAGCAATGTGGGAAAGAGAGGTCTGGGACGAGAGTTTGGGAGGAGTGGAGAGAGAGTTTGGGACGAGAGTCAGGCTTGGTAGGAGAGAGGGGCTTGGGACGAGAGTCAACCAATGTGGGAAAGTGAGGGCTGGGACGAGAGTTTGGGAGGAGTGGAGAGAGTGTTTAGGACGAGAGTCAGGCTTGGTAGGAGAGAGGGGCTTGGGACGAGAGTCAGGCAGGGCATGAGAGAGAGGCTTGGGACGAGAGTCAGGCAGGACAGGAGAGAGAGGCTTGTGACGAGAGTCAAGCAGGGCAGGAGAGAGAGGCTTGAGACGAGAGTCAGGCAGGGCGGGAGAGAGAGGTATGCGGCGAGAGTCAGGGAGGACAGGAGAGAGAGGCTTGGGACGAGAGTCAGGGAAGACACGAGAGAAAGGCTTGGGACGAGAGTCAGGCAGATCAGGAGAGAGAGACTTAGGATGAGAGTCAGGCAGGACAGAAAAGAGAGTCTTAGGACGAGAGTCAAGCAGGACAGGAGAGAGAGGCTTGGGACGAGAGACAGGCAAGACACGAGAGAGAGGCTTAGGACGAGAGTGAGGTATGACATCAGAGAGTGCCTTGTGACGAGAGTCAGCCAGGACAGGAGAGAGACGGTTAGGAAGAGAGTCAGGCAGAATAGGAGATAGACGCCTGGGACGAGTGTCAGGCAGGACAGGAGAGAGAGGCTTGGGACGAAAGTCAGGTAGGACAGGAGAAAGAGGATTAGGACGAGAGTTAGTCAGGACAGGAGAGAGAGGTTTGGGACGAGAGAAAGGCAAGACACGAGAGAGAGGCTTAGGACGAGAGTGAGGTATGACATCAGAGAGTGCCTTGTGACGAGAGTCAGGCAGGACAGGAGAGAGAGGGTTAGGAAGAGAGTCAGGCAGAATAGGAGATAGAGGCTTGGGACGAGTGTCAGGCAGGACAGGAGAGAGAGGCTTGGGACGAGAATCAGGCAGGACAGGAGAGAGAGGCTTGGGGAGACAGTCAGGAAGGACAGTAGATAGAGTCTTGGGACGAGAGTCAGAGAGGACAGGAGAGAGAGGCTTGGAAGGAGAGGCGGGCGGGACCGGAAAGAGAGGCATGGGACGAGAGTCGGGCAGGACATGAAAGAGAGGCTTGGGACGAGAGTCAGGCAGGACAGTTGAGAGAGTCTTGGGACGAGAATTCTGGTGGGTAATAGAAAGGGGCTTCTGAGGAGAGGCAGGCAAGACAGGAGAGAGAATATTGTGACGAGAGTCAGGCACGACACAAGAAAGATGTTTCGGATGAGAGTCAGGCAGGAGAAAAGAGAGAGGCATGGGCCGAAATTCAGGCACCACGGGAGAGAGTCTTCGGACGAGAGTCATGCAGGACTGCAGAGAGGCTTGGGACGAGAGTCAGGCACGACAGGAGAGAGAGGCTTGGGGCGAGAGTCAAACAGGACAGGAGAGAGAGGCTTTGATCGAGAGTCAGGAAGGATAGGAGAGGGAGGATTGGATCGTGAGTCATGCAGGACAGGAGAGAGAGACATGCGACGAGAGTCAGGCAGGATAGGAGAGAGAGAGGCTTGGAACGAATCTCACGCAAGACATGAGAGAGAGGCTTGGGACGAGAGTCAGTCAGTGTAGGATTTATAGGATTGGGACGAGAGTTAGGCAGGACTGGAGATAGAGGTTGGGACGAGAGTCAGGCTGGGTAGAAGAGAGGGGCTTGGAAAGAGAGTCAGTCAGGGCATGAGAGAGAAGCTTGGGACGAAAGTTCAGGAAGGACAGGACAGAGCGTCTTAGGACGAGAGTCAGGCAAGACAGGACAGAGAGGCTTGGGACGAGAGTCAAGCATTGTGGAAAAGAGAGGTTTGTTACGAGAGTTAGGCTTCGGATGTGTTTAAGGCAGGACAGAAGAGAGAGGAATCTGACGAGAGCCAGGAAGGACAGGAGAGAGAGTCTTTGGACGAGAGTCAGGCAGGACAGAAGAGAGAGGCTTAGGACAGAGACAGGCAGGATACGGGAGAGAGGCTTGGGATGAGAGTCAGGCAGGAGAGTAGAGAGAGGCTTTGGGCGAGATTCAGTCAGGACAGGAGAGAGAGGCATGCGACGAGAGTGAGGCAGGACAGGAGAGAAAGGCTTTGGACGAGAGTCAGGAAGGACAGGAGAAGGAGGATTGGATCGAGAGTCATGCAGGACAGGAAAGAGAGGTTGGGACTAGAGTCAGGTAGGACAGGAGAGAGAGGCTTGGGAGGAGAGTCAGGTAGAACAGGAGAGAGAGGCATGGGATAAAGTCAGGGAGGATAGGAGAGAAAGTCTTTGGTCGAGAGTCAGGCAAGACAGGAGAGGGAGGATTGGATCGAGAGTCATGCAGGACAGGAGATAGGCATGCGACGAGAGTTAGGCAGGACAGGAGAGATTGAGGCTTAGGACGAGAGTCACGCAAGGCATGAGAGAGAGGCTTGTAACGAGAGTCAGTCAGTGTGGGAGGTAGAGGATTGGGACGAGAGTCAGGCAGGACTGGAGATAGAGGTTGGGACGAGAGTCAGGCTGGGTAGGAGAGAGGGTCTTAGAAAGAGAGTCAGTCAGGGCATGAGAGAGAAGCTTCGGATGAAAGTTCAGGCAGGACAGGACAGAGAGTTTTAGGACGAGAGTCTGGCAGGACAAGACAGAGAGGCTTGGGACGAGAGTCAGGCAAGAAAGGAGAAAGAGTCTTCGGATGTGTTTAAGGCAGGATAGAAGAGAGAGGCATCTGACGACAGCCAGGAAGGACAGGAGAGAGAGTCTTCGGACGAGAGTCAGGCAGGACAGAAGGGAGAGGCTTTGGACAGAGACAGGCATGATAGGAGAGAGAGGCTTGGGTTGAGAGTCACGCAGGAGAGTAGAGAGAGGATTTGGGCGAGATTCAGGCAGGACAGGAGAGAGATGCTGGAGACGAGAGTCAGGCAGGACAGGAGAGAAAGGCTTTGGACGAGAGTCAGGAAGGACAGGAGAAGGAGAATTGGATCGAGAGTCATGCAGGACAGGAAAGAGAGGTTGGAACTAGAGTTAGGTAGGACATGAGAGAGAGGCATGGGACGTGAGTCAGGTAGAACAGGAGAGAGAGGCATGGGACGAGAGTCAAGCAGGAGAGGAGAGAGAGGCTTGGGATGAGAGTCAGGCAAGACAGGAGAGAGAGGCTTGGGACGAGAGTCAGGCAGGGTGGGAGAGAGAGGTATGGGACGAGAGGCAGGCAGGACTGGAGAGACAGTTTGGGACGAGAGTCAGGCTGGGTAGGAGAGAGAGGCTTTGGATGAGAGTCAAGCAATTTGGGAGAGAGAGGGCTGGGACGAGAGTTTGGGAGGAGTGGAGAGAGAGTTTCGGACGAGAGTCAGTCTTGGTAGGAGAGAGGGTCTTGGGACGAGAGACAGGCAGGGCATGAGAGACAAGCTTAGGACGAGAGTCAGGCAGGACAGGAGAGAGAGGCTTGGGACGAGAGTCAGTCAGGACACAAAAGAGAGGCTTGGGACGATAATCAGGCAGATCAGGAGACAGAGGCTTAGGATAAGAGTCAGGCAAGACAGGAGAGAGAGGCTTGGGACTAAAGTCAGTCAGGGTGGGAGAGAGAGGATTGGGATGAAACTCAGGCTGGAGAGTAGAGAAAGGCATTGGGCGAGATTCAGGCATGACAGTAGATAGAGGCTGGAGACGAGAGTCAGGCAGGACAGGAGAGAGAGGCTTTGGATGAGAGTCAGGAAGGACAGGAGAAGGAGGATTGGATCGAGAGTCATGCAGGACAGGGAAGAGAGGCCTGGGACTAGAGTCAGGTAGGACAGGAGAGAGAGGCTTGGGACGAGAGTCAGGTAGAACAGGAAAGAGAGGGTCAGGAAGAGACTCAGGGAGAATAGGAGATAGAGGCCTGGGAAGAGTGTCAGGCAGGACAGGAGATCGAGGCTTGGAACCAAAGTCAGGGAGGACAGGAGAAAGAGGATTAGGACGAGAAATAGTCACGACAGGAGAGAGATACTTGGGACGAAAGTCAGGCAGGAAAAGGGAGAGAGTCTTGGGACGAGAATCCTGCTGGGTAATAGAAAGGGGCTTCGGCCGACAGGCTAGCAAGACAGGAGAGAGAATGTTGTGACTAGAGTCAGGCACGACACAAGAAAGATGCTTCGGATGAGAGTCAGGCAGGAGAAAAGAGAGAGGCATGGGACGAAATTCAGGCACGACGGGAGAGAGTCTTCGGACGAGAGTCAAGCAGGACTCCAGAGAGAGAGACTTGAGACGAGAGTCAGGCACGACAGGAGAGAGAGGCTTGGGGCGAGAGTGAGACAGGACTGGAGAGAGAGTCTTTGGTCGAGAGTCAGGAAGGACAGGAGAGGGAGGATTGGATCGAGAGTCATGCAGGACAGGAGAGAGAGGCATGCGACGAGAGTCAGGCAGGATAGGATAGAGAGAGGCTTGGGACGAAACTCATGGAAGACATGAGAGAGAGGTTTGGGACGAAACTCACGCAAGACATGAGAGAGAGGCTTGGGACGAGAGTCATTCAGTGTGGGAGATAGAGGATTGTGACGAGAGTTAGGCATGACTGGAGATAGAGGTTGGGACGATAGTCAGGCTGGGAAGGAGAGAGGGGCTTGGGAAGAGAGTCAGTCAGGGCATGAGAGAGAAGCTTGAGACGAAAGTTCAGGCAGGACAGGACAGAGAGTCTTAGGACGAGAGTCAGGCAGGACAGGACAGAGAGGTTTGGGACGAGAGTCAAGCATTGTGGAAAAGAGAGGGTTGTTACGAAAGTTAGGAAGGACTGGAGAGAGAGCTTGGAACGAGAGTCAGGCAAGAAAGGAGAAAGAGTCTTCGGATGTGTTTAAGGCAGGACTGAAGAGAGAGGCATCTGAATAGAGGCAGGAAGGACAAGAGAGAGAGTCTTCGGACGAGAGTGAGGCAGGACAGAAGAGAGAGACTTAGGACAGAGACAGGCAGGATAGGAGAGAGAGGCTTGGGATGAGAGTCAGGCAGGAGAGTAGAAAGAGGCTTTGGGCGAGATTCAGGCAGGACAGGAGAGAGAGGCTGGAGACGAGAGTCAGGCAGGACAGGAGAGAAAGGCTTTGGACGAGAGTCGGGAAGGACAGGAGAAGGAGGATTGGATCGAGAGTCATGCAGGACAGGAAAGAGAGTTTTGTACTAGAGTCAGGTAGGACAGGAGAGAGAGGCTTGGGAGGAGAGTCAGGTAGAACAGGAGAGAGAGGCATGGGACGATAGTCAGGCAAGATAGGAGAGAGAGGCTTGGGACGAGATTCAGGCAGGGTGGGAGAGAGAAGTATGGAACGAGAGGCAGGCATTAATGGAAAGACAGTTTGGGACGAGAGTCAGGCTGGGTAGGAGAGAGAGGCTTGGGACGAGAGTCAAGCAATGTGGGAAAGAGAGGGCTGGTACGAGAGTTCGGGAGGAGTGGAGAGAGAGTTTGGGACGAAAGTCAGGCTGGGTAGGAGAGAGAGAATTGTGACGAGAGTCAAGCAATATCGGAAAGAGAGGGCTGGGACGAGAGTTTGGGAAGAGTGGAGAGAGAGTTTGGGACGAGAGTCAGGCTTGGTTGGAGAGAGGGGCTTGGGATGAGAGTCAATCATTGTGGAAAAGAGAGGGTTGTTACGAGAGTTAGGCAGGACTGGAGAGAGAGCTTTGGACGAGAGTCAGGCAAGAAAGGAGAAAGAGGCTTCAGTTGTGTTTGAGGCAGGACAGAAGAGAGAGGCATCTGACGAGAGCCAGGAAGGACAGGAGAGAGAGTCTTTGGACGAGAGTCAGGCAGGACAGAAGAGAAAGGCTTGGGACAGAGTCAGGCAGGATAGGAGAGAGAGGCTTTGGTCGAGAGTCAGGAAGGACAGGAGAGGGAGGATCGGATCCAGAGTCATGCAGGACAGGAGAGAGGCATGCGACGAGAGTGAGGCAGGACAGGAGAGATTGAGGCTTGGGACGAGAGTCACGCAAGACAAGAGAGAGATTCTTGGAACGAGAGTCAGTCAGTGTGGGAGATAGAGGATTGTGACGAGAGTCAGGCAGGACTGGATATAGAGGTTGGGACGAGAGTCAGGCTGGGTAGGAGAGAGGGGCTTGGGAAGAGAGTCAGTCAGGGCATGAGAGAGAATCTTGGGACGAAAGTTCAGGCAGGACAGGACAGAGAGTCTTTGGACGAGAGTCAGGGAGGACAAGACAGAGAGGCTTGGGACGAGAGTCAAGCATTGTTTAAAAGAGAGGGTTGTTACGAGAGTTAGGCAGGCCTGGAGAGAGAGCTTGGGACTAGAGTCAGGCAAGAAAGGAGAAAGAGTCTTTGGATGTGTTAAAGGCAGGACAAAAGAGGGAGGCATCTGACGAGGGCCAGGAAGGACAGGAGAGTCTTCGGACGAGTGTCAGGCAGGACAGACGAGAGAGGCTTGGGATAGAGACAGGCAGGATAGGAGAGAGAGGCTTGGGATGAGAGTCAGGCAGGAGAGTAGAGAGAGGCTTTGGGCGAGATTCAGGCAGGACAGGAGAGAGAGGCTGGAGACGAGAGTCAGGTAGGACAGGAGAGAAAGGCTTTGAACGAGAGTCAGGAAGGACAAGAGAAGGAGGATTGGATCAAGAGTCATGCAGGACAGGAAATAGAGGTTGAGACTAGAGTCAGGTAGGACAGGAGAGAGAGGCTTGGGACGTGAGTCAGGTAGAACAGGAAAGCGAGGCATGGGATGAGAGTCAGGCAGGAGAGGAGAGAGAGGCTTGGGACGAGGGTCAGGCAAGACAGGAGAGAGAGTCTTGGGACGAGAGTCAGGCAGGGGGGAGAGAGAAGTATGGGACGAGAGTCAGGCAGGACTGGAGAGACAGTTTGTGACGAGAATCACGCTGGGTAGGAGAGAGACGCTTGGGACAAGAGTCAAGCAATGTGGGAAAGAGAGGGCTGGGACGAGAGACAGGCAGGGCATGAGAGAGAAGTTTGGGACGAGAGTCAGGCAGGACAGGAGAGAGTGGCTTTGGACGAGAGTCAGGCAAGACACAAGAGAGAGGCTTGGGACGAGAATCAGGCAGATCAGGAGAAAGAGGCTTAGGATAAGAGTCAGGCAAGACAGGAGAGAGAGTCTTGGGAGGAGAGTCAGTCCGGTTGGGAGAGAGAGAATTTTGATGAGATTCAGGTTGGAGAGTAGAGAGAGGCTTTGGGCGAGATTCAGGCAGGACAGGAGAGAGAGGCTGGAGACGAGAGTCAGGCAAGACAGGAGAGAGAGGCTTTGGATGAGAGTCAGGAAGGACAGGAGAAGGAGGATTGTATCGAGTGTCATGCAGGACAGGAAAGAGAGGCCTGGGACTAGAATCAGGTAGGACAGGAGAGAGAGGCTTGAGAGGAGAGTCAGGTAGAACAGGAGAGAGAGGCATGGGACGAGAGTCAGGCAGGACAGGAGAGAGAGGCTTGGGACGAGAGTCAGGCAAGACAGGAGAGAGAGGCTTGGGACGAGAGTCAGGCAGGGCGGGAGAGATAGGTATGGGACGAGAGTCAGGCAAGCCTGGATAAGAAAGCTTGGGACGAGAGTCAGGCTGGGTAGGAGAGAGAGGCTTGGGACGAGAGTCAAGCAATGTGGGAAAGAGCGACCTGGGACGAGAGTTTGGGAGAGTGGTGAGAGAGTTTGGGACGAGAGTCAGGCTTGGTAGAGGAAAGGGGCTTGGGACGAGAGTCAAGCAATGTGGGAAAGAGAGGGCTGGGACGAGAGTTTGGGAGAAGTGGAGAGAGAGTTTGGGACCAGAGTCAGGCTTGGTAGGAGAGAGGGGCCTGGGACGAGAGTCAGACAGGTTGTGAGAGAGAGGCTTTTGACGAGAGTCAGGCAGGACAGGAGAGAAAGGCTTGGGACGAGAGGCAAGAAGGGCAGGAGAGAGAGGTTTGCGACGAGAGTGAGGTAGTGCTTGAGAGAGAGGCTTGGGACGAGAGTCAACCTTGGTAGGAGAGAGGGGCTTGGGACGAGAGTCAAGCAGGGCAGGAGAGAGAGGCTTGAGACGAGAGTCAGGTAGTGCAGGAGAGAGATGTATGGGGCGAGAGTCAGGAAGGACGGGAGAGAGAGGCTTGGGACGAGAGTCAGGGAAGACACGAGAGAAAGCATTGGGGCGAGAGTCAGGCAGATCAGGAGAGAGAGGGATAGGATGAGAGTCAGGCAGGACAGAAAAGAGAGGTTTTGGACGAGAGTCAGGAAGGACAGGAGAGAGAGGCTTGGGACGAGAGACAGGCAAGACACGAGAGAGAGGCTTATGACGAGAGTGAGGTATGACATGAGAGAGAGCCTTGGGACGAGAGTCAGGCAGGACAGGAGAGAGAGGGTTAGGACGAGCGTCAGGCAGAATAGGAGATAGAGGCCTGGGACGAGTGTTAGCCAGTACAGGAGAGAGAGGCTTGGGACGAAAGTCAGGGAGGACAGGAGAAAGAGGCTTAGGACAAGAGTGGGTCAGGACAGGAGAGAGAGGTTTGGGACGAGAGTCAGGCAGGACAGGAGAGAGACCCTTGGGACGATAGTCAGGAAGGACAGGAGAGAGAGTCTTTTGACGAGAGTCAGGGAGGACAGTAGAGAGAGGCTTGGAAGGAGAGGCAGGCAGGACAGGAAAGAGAGGCTTGGGAAGAGAGTCAGGCAGGACAGGGGAGAGAGTCTTGGGACGAGAATCCTGCAGGGTAATAGAGAGGGGCTTCGGACGAGAGGCAGGCAAGAGAAGAGAGAGAGTCTTGGGACGAGAGTAAGGCACGACACTAGAGAGATGCTTCGGATGAGAGTCAGGCAGGAGAAAAGAGAGAGGGAATGAGAGTCAGGCAAGACAGGAGAGAGAGGCTTAGGATGAGAGTCAGGCAGGATAGAAAAGAGAGGCTTAGGACGAGAGTCATGAAGGACAGGAGAGAGAGTCTTGGGACGAGAGACAGGCAAGACACGAGAGAGAGTCTTATGACGAGAGTGAGGTATGACATGAGAGAGACCCTTGGGACGAAAATCAGGTTGGACAGGAGAGAGAGGGTTGGGACGACAGTCACGCTAGACAGGAGAGAGAGGTTTGGGACGAGAGTCATGCAGGACAGGAGTGAGAGGCTTCGGACGAGAGGCAGGCAGGACAGGAGATAGAGGCTCGGGACAAGAGTAATTTAGGACAAGAGAGAGAGTCTTGAGAGGAAAGTCAGGCAGGACATGAGAGAGAGGCCTGGGACGAGAATCAGGCAGGGCAGGGGAGAGAGGCTTGGGACCGAGTAAGGCAGGATAGGAGTAAGAGGCTTGGGACGAAAATCAGGCTGGACAGGAGAGAGAGGGTTGGGACGACAGTCACGCTAGACAGGAGAGAGAGGTTTGGGACGAGAGTCATGCAGGACAGGAGTGAGAGGCTTCGGACGAGAGGCAGGCAGGACAGGAGATAGAGGCTCGGGACAAGAGTAATTTAGGACAAAGAGAGAGTCTTGAGAGGAGAGTCAGGCAGGACAGGAGAGAGAGGCCTGGGACGAGAATCAGGCAGGGCAGGGAGAGAGGCTTGGGACCGAGTAAGGCAGGATAGGAGTGAGAGGCTTGGGACGAGAATCAGGCAGGGCAAGTGAAAGAGGGGCTTGGGATGAGAGTCAGGCAACCTGGAAGAACTTGGACGAGAGTCAGGCTGGGTAGGAGAGAGAGGCTTGGGACGAGGAGTCAAGAAGTGTGGGAAAAGTCGACCGGACGAAGAGTTAGGGGAGTGGTGAGAGAGTTTGGACAGAGTCAGGCTGGTAGAGAAGGCTTGGGACGAGATCAGCAATGTGGAAAGAGAGGGCTGGGATCGAGAGTTAGGAGAAAGTGGAGAGAGAGTTTGGGACAAGTCAGGCTGGAAGGAGAGAGGGCCTGGGACGAGAGTCAGACAGGTTGTGAGAGAGAGGCTTGTGACGAGAGTCAGGCAGGACAGGAGAGAAAGGCTTGGGACGAGAGGCAAGAAGGACAGAAGGAGAGAGAGGTTTGCGACGAGAGTGAGGTAGTGCTTGAGAGAGAGGCTTGGGACGAGAGTCAACTTGTAGGAGAGAGGGGCTTGGGACGAGAGTCAAGCAGGCAGGAGAGAGAGGCTTGAGACGAGAGTCAGGTAGTGCAGAGAGAGATGTATGGGACGAGAGTCAGGAAGGACGGGAGAGAGAGGCATGGGACGAGAGTCAGGAGGACACGAGAGAGAGCTTGGGCGAGAGTCAGGCAGATAGAGAGAGAGGGATAGGATGAGAGTCAGGCAGGCAGAAAGAGAGAGTTTGGACGAGAGTCAGGAAGGACAGAGAGAGAGAGGCTTGGGACGAGAGACAGGCAAGACACGAGAGAGAGGCTTAGACGAGAGTAGGTATGACATGGAAGAGAAGCCTTGGGACGAGAGTCAGGCAGGACAGGAAGAGAGGGTTAGGACGAGCGTCAGGCAGAATAGGAGATGAGGCTGGACGAGTGTTAGCAGTACAGGAGAGAGGGCTTGGGACGAAAGTCAGGGAGGACAGGAGAAGAGCTTAGGACAAGAGTGGGCAGGACAGGAGAGAGAGGTTGGACGAGAGTCAGGCAGGACAGGAGAGAGAGCCTTGGGACGAATAGTCAGGAAGGACAGGAGAGAGAGTCTTTTGACGAGAGTCAGGAGGACAGTAGAGAGAGGCTTGGAAGAGCAGGCAGAAGCGAGAGATGGAGAGAGTCAGGTAGGAAGAAGAAGGCTTGGGAGAGAGTCAGGCAGGACAGGAGAGAGAGCTTGGGACGAGAGATCAGGCAGGAGTAAGAGAGGGCTTCGGACGAGAGGCAAGGCAAGGAAGAGAGAGAGCTTGGGACGAGAGTCAGGCAGGAGAGAGAGAGCTTCGGAGAGAGTCAGGCAGGAGAAGAGAGAGAGTTGGAAGAGAGTCAGGCAAGACAGGAGAGAGAGGCTTAGGAGAGAGTCAGGCAGCAATAGGAAAGAGAATGCAGGTACATGAGAGAGAGGCCTGGGACGAGAATCAGGCAGGGCAGGGGAGAGAGGCTTGGGACCGAGTAAGGCAGGATAGGAGTAAGAGGCTTGGGACGAAAATCAGGCTGGACAGGAGAGAGAGGGTTGGGACGACAGTCACGCTAGACAGGAGAGAGAGGTTTGGGACGAGAGTCATGCAGGACAGGAGTGAGAGGCTTCGGACGAGAGGCAGGCAGGACAGGAGATAGAGGCTCGGGACAAGAGTAATTTAGGACAAGAGAGAGAGTCTTGAGAGGAGAGTCAGGCAGGACAGGAGAGAGAGGCCTGGGACGAGAATCAGGCAGGGCAGGGGAGAGAGGCTTGGGACCGAGTAAGGCAGGATAGGAGTGAGAGGCTTGGGACGAGAATCAGGCAGGGCAAGTGAAAGAGGGGCTTGGGATGAGAGTCAGGCAGGACAGGAAGGGACACTTGGAACGAGAGTCAGGTAGGACAGGGGAGAGGGGCTTGGGACGAGAGTCTTGCTCTGCAGGAGAGAGGCTTGGGACGAAATTCCGGCCGGGTAAGAGAGAGGGGCATGGGACGAGAGTCAAGCAGGACAGGAGAGAGAGGCTTGGGACGAGAATCATGCAGGGTAGTGGAGAGGGGCATCGGACCAGTCAGGCAAGACAAGAGGGAGAGTCGTGGGACAACAGTCAGGCAGGACAGGAGAGAGAGGCATGAGACGAGAGTCAGGCAGGACAGGAGAGAGAGTCTTCGGACGAGATTCATGTGGGACAGGAGAGAGAGGCTTGGGGCAGAGTCAGGCAGAACAGTACAGAAAGGCTGGAGACGAGAGACAGGCAGGACAGGAGAGAGAGGCTTTGGACGAAAGACAGGAAGGACAGGAGAGGGAGGATTGGATCGAGAGTCATGCAGGACAGGAAAGAGAGGCCTGGGACTAGTGTCAGGCAGGACAGGAGAGTGAGGCTTGGGACAAGAGTCAGGTAGGACAGGTGAGAAAGGCATGGGACGAGAGTCAGGCAGGACAGGAGAGAGGGGCTTGGGAAGAGAGTCAGGCAAGATATGAGAGAGAGGATTGGAACGAGAGTCAGGCAGGGTGGGAGAGAGAGGATTGGGACGAGAGTCAGGCAGGACTGGAGAGAGAGAGCTTGGGACCAGAGTCAGGCTTGGTAGGAGAGATGGGCTTGGGAAGAGAGTCAGGCAAGGCAGGAAAGAGAAGCTTAGGACGAAAGTTCAGGCAGGACAAGACAAAGAGTCTTAGGACGAGAGTCAGGCAGGACAGGACTGAGAGGCTTGGGACGAGAGTCAAGTATTGTGGGAAAGAGAGGGCTGGGACGAGAGTTAGGCACGACTGGAGAGAGAGCTTGGTACGAGAGTCAGGCAAGAAAGGAGAGAGAGGCTTCGGATATGTTTAAGGCAGGACAGAAGAGAGAGGCTTCTGACGAAATCCAGGAAGGACAGGAGAGACAGTCTTCGGACGAGAGTCAGGCAGGACAGGAGAGAGAGGCGTGGGACAGAGTCAGGCAGGATAGGAGAGAGAGGCTTGGGATGAGAGTCAGGCAGGAGAGTAGAAAGAGGCTTTGGGCGAGATTCAGGCAGGAGAGGAGAGAGTCAGGACGAGAGTCAGGAAAGACAGGAGAGAGAAACTTGGGACAAGAGTCAGGTAGGGTGGGAGAGAAAGGATTGGGACGAGAGTCAGGCCGGACTGGAGAGAGAGGCTTGAGACGAGAGTCAGGCTGGGTAGGAGAGAGAGGCTTGGGACGAAAGTCAAGCAATGTGGGAAAGAGAGGGCTGGGACGAGAGTTTGGGAGGAGTGGAGAGAGCGTTTGGGACGAGAGTCAGGCTTGGTAGGAGAGAGGGGCTTGGGAAGAGAGTCAGGCAGGGCATGAGTGAGAGTCTTGGGACGAGAGTCAGGCAGAGCAGGAAATAGAGGCATGGGACGAGAGTCAGGGAAGACACAAGAGAGAGGCTTGGGACGAGAGTCAGGCAGATCAGGAGAGAGAGGCTTAGGATGAGAGTCAGGTAGGACAGAAGAGAAGGGGTTAGGACGAGAGTCAGGCAGAATAGGAGATACATGCCTGGGACGAGTGTCAGGCAGGACAGGAGAACGAGGCTTGGGACGAAACTCAGGGAAGACATGAGAGAGAGGCATGGGACGAGAGTTAGGCAGTATAGGAGAGAAATGCTTGGGACGAGAGTCAGGCAAGACAGGAGAGAGAGGCTTGGGACGAGAGTCAGTCAGGGTGGGAGAGAGACGATTGGGACTCAGGCAGAAGAGTAGATAGAGGCTTTGGGCGAGATTCAGGCACGACAGGAAGGAGAGGCTGGAGACGAATGTCAGGCAGGACAGGAGAGAAAGGCTTTGGACGAGAGTCAGGAAGGACAGGAGAGCGAGGATTGGATCGAGATTCATGCAGAACAGGAAAGACAGGCCCGGGACTAGAGTCAGGTAGGACAGGAGAGAGAGGCTTGGGACGAGAGTCAGATAGGACAGGAGAGAGAGGCATGGTGCGAGAGTCAGGCAGGACAGGAGAGAGAGGCTTGGGACGATAGTCAGGCAAGACAGGAGAGAGAGGCTTAGGACGAGAGTCAGGCAGGGTGGGAGATAGAGGATTGGTACGAGAGTCAGGCAGGACTCGAGAAAGAGCTTGGGACGAGAGTCAGACTGGGTAGGAGAGAGAGGCTTGGGACGAGAGTCAAGCAATGTGGGAAAGAGAGGGCTGGGACGAGAGTTTGGGAGGAGTGGAGAGAGAGTTTGGGACGAGAGTCAGGCTTGGTAGGAGAGAGGGGCTTGGGACGAGAGTCAGTCAGGACAGGAGCGAGAGGGTTAGGACGAGAGTCAGGCAGAATAGGAGATAGAGGCCTGGAACGAGTGTCAGGCAGGGTAGGTGAGCGAGGCTTGGGACGAAAGTCAGGGAGGACAGGAAAAAGAGGCTTAGGATGAGAGTTAGTCAGGACAGGAGAGAGAGGTTTTGGACGAGAGTCAGGCAGGACAGGAGAGAGACCCTTGGGACGATAGTCAGGAAGGACATGAGAGAAAGTCTTTGGACGAGAGTCAGGGAGGACAGGAGAGAGAGGCTTGCAAGAAGAGGAAGGCAGGACCGGAGAGAGAGTCATGTAACGAGAATCAGGCAGTAGAGGAAAGAGAGGCTTGGGAAGAGAGTCAGGCAGGACAGGGGAGAGGGGCTTCGGACGAGAATCCTGCAGGGTAATAGAGAGGGGCTTCGGACGAGAGGCAGGCAAGACAAGAGAGAGAGTCTTGGGACGAGAGTCAGGCACGACACCAGAGAGATGCTTCGGATGAGAGTCATGCAGGACTGCAGAGAGAGTGGCTTGAGACAAGAGTCAGGCACGACAGTAGAGAGAGGCTTGTGACGAGAGTCAGACAGGACAGGGGAGAAATGCTCGGGAAGAGAGTCATTAAGGACATGAGAGAGAGCCTTGGTACCAGAGTCATGCAGGACAGGAGAGATAGGCCTGGGACGAGATTCAGGCGGGACAGGAGAGAGGGGCTTCGGACGAGAGTCAGGCACGACAGGAGAGAGGGGCTTGGGACGACAATCAGGCTGGACCGGAGAGAGAGGGTTGGGACGACAGTCAGGCTAGACAGGAGAGAGAGGGTTAGGACGAGAGTCAGGCAGGACAGGATTGAGAGGCTTGGGACGAGAGTCAGTCAGTGTAGGGGAGAAGGGCTTGGGACGAGAGTCAGGCAAGTAGGAGAAAGAGGCTTCGGACGAGAGCCACGCAAGAGAGGAGAGAGAGGTTTGGAACGAGATTAAGGTAGGACAGGAGAGAGAGGATTGTGACGAGAGTCTGGCATGAGAGGAGAGAGATTTTTGAGACGAGATTAAGGTAGGACAGGAGAGAGGGTCTTGGGTCGAGATTCAGACTGCACCGGAGAGAGAGGGTTAGGACGACAATCAGGCTAGACAGGAGAGAGAGGGTTGGGACGAGAGTCATGCAGGACATGAGTGACAGGCTTGGGACGAGAGGCAGGCAGGACAAGAGAGAGAGGCTCGGGACAAGAATAATTCAGGACAAGAGCGAGAGGCTTGGGAGGAGAGTCAGGCAGGACAGGAGAGAGAGGCTTGGGACGAGAATCAAGCAGGGCAGGAGAGAGAGGCTTGGGACCGAGTCAGGCAGGATAGGAGAGAGATGCTTGGGACGAGAATCAGGCAGGACAGGTGAGAGAGGGGCTTGGGATTAGAGTCATTCAGGATAGGAGAGAGACACTTGGAACGAGAGTCAGGCAGGACAGGAGAGAGAGGCTTAGGACGAGAGTCAGGCTCGACAGGAGAGAGGCTTGGGACGAAAGTCAGGCTGGGTAAGAGAGAGGGGCTTGTGACGAGAGTCAGGCAGAACAGGAGAGAGAGGCTTGGGACGAGAATCATGCAGGGTATGGGAGAGGGGCTTCGGACCAGTCAAGAAAGACATTAGGGAGAGTAGTGGGACGAGAGTCAGGCAGGAAAGGAGAAAGAGGCTTCGAATGTGTTTCATGCGAGACAGAAGAGAGAGGCATGGGACGGGAGTCAGGCAGGACAGGAGAGAGTCTTGGGACAAGAATAATTCAGGACAAGAGAGAGAGGCTTGGGAGTAGAGTTAGGCAGGACAGGGGAGAAAGGCTTGGGACGAGAATCTGGCATAACAGGAGAGAGATACATGGGACGAGAGTCAGGCAGGACAGGAGAGAGAGGCTTGGTACAAGAATAATTCAGGACAAGAGAGAGAAGCTTGGGAGGAGAGTCAGGCAGGACAGGAGAGACTTGGGACGAGAATCAGGCAAGGCAGGAGAGAGAGGCTTGGGACCGAGTCAGGAAGGATAGGAGAGAGAGGCTTGGGACGAGAATCAGGCAGGACTGGTGAGAGGGGTGCTTGGGATGAGAGTCAGACAGTACAGGAGAGAGACACTTGGAACAAGAGTGAGGCAGGACAGGAGAGAGAGTCTTGGGACGAGAGTCAGGCTCGGCAGGAGAGAGGCTTGGGACGAGAGTCAGGCCGGTTAAGAGAGAGGGGCTTGCGACGAGAGTCAGGCAGGACAGGAGAGAGAGGCTTGGGACAAGAATCATGCAGGGTAGGGGAGAGGGGCTTCGGACCAGTCAGGCAAGACAGGGGGGAGAGTCTTGGGACGAGAGTCAGGCAGGAAAGGAGAGAAAAGCTTCGGATGTGTTTCAGGCAAGACAGAAGAGAGAGGCATGGAAGGAGAGTCAGGCAGGACAGGAGAGAGAAGCTTGCGAGGAAAGGCAGTCAGTACCGGAAAGAGAGTCTTGGGACGAGAGTCGGGCAGGGCAGGAGAGAGAGGCTTGGGACTAGAGTCAGGCTCGGCAGGAGAGAGCTGTGGGACGAGAGTCAGGCCGGGTAAGAGAGAGGAACTTGTGACGAGAGTCAGGCAGGACAAGAGAATGAGGTTTGGGACGAGAATCAGGCAGGGCAGGAAAGAGAGGCTTGGGACCGAGTCATTCAGGACATGAGAGAGAGGCTTGGGACGAGAATCAGGCAGGACAGGTGAGAAAGGTGCTTGGGACGAGAGTCAGGAAGGACAGGAGATAGAGGCTTGTGACGAGAGTCAGGCTCGGCAGGAGAGAGGCTTGGGACGAAAGTCAGGCCGGGTAAGAGAGAGGGGCTTGTGACGAGAGTCAGGAAGGACAAGAGAGAGAGGCTTTGGACGAGAATCATGCAGAGTAGGAGAGAGGGGCTTCGGACAAGTCAGGCAAAACAGGAGCAAGTGTCTTGGGACGAGAGTCATGCAGGAAAAGAGAGAGAGGCTTCGGATGTGTTTCAGACAGGACAGAAGAGACAGGCAAGGGACGAGAGCCAGGTAGGACAGGAGAGAGAGTCTTCCAACGAGAGTCAGGCAGGACAGGAGAGAGAGGCTTGGGACAGAGTCAGGCAGCATAGGAGAGAGAGGCTTGGGACGAGAGTCAGGCGGGTTATTAGGGAAGGGCTTGGGACGAGAGTCAGGCAAGTAGGCGAAAGAGGCTTCTGACGAGAGTCAGGCAGGACAGGAGAGAGAGGTTTGGGACGAGACTAAGGTAGGACAGGAGAGAGAGGCTTGTGACGAGAGTCTGGCAGTACATGAGACAGGCTTGGGACGAGAGTCAGGCAGGACAGGAGAGAGAGGCTTGGGATGAAACTCAGGCAGGACAAGAGAGAGACACTTGCGACGAGAGTCAGGCAGGATAGGAGAGATAGTCTTGGGACGAGAATCAGGAAGGACAGGTGAGAGAGAGGCGTGGGACGAGAGTCAGTCAGGACAGGAGAGAGACGCTGACGACGAGAGTCAGGCAGGACAGGAGAGAGAGGCTTTGGACGAGAGACAGGCAGGACAGGAGAGAGACACCTGGAACTAGGGTCATGCAGGAGAGTAGAGAGAAGCCTGGTACTAGAGTCAGGCAGGACAGGAGAAAGAGGCTTAGGACGAGAGTCAGGCCGGGTAAGAGAGAGGGGCTTGCGACGAGAGTCAGGCAGACCAGTAGAGAGAGGCTTGGGACGAGAATCATGCAGGGTAGGAGAGAGGGGCTTCGGACCAGTAAGGCAAGACAGGATGGAGAGGCATGGGACGAGAGTCAGGCAGTAAAGGAGAGAGAGGCTTCGGATGTGTTTCAAGCAGGACAGAAGAGAGGGGCTTGGGATGAGAGTCAGGCAGGACAGGAGAGAGAGTCTTCGGACGAGAGTCAGGCAAGACAGGAGAGAGAGGCTTGGGACAGAGTCAGGCAGGATAGGAGAGAGAGGCTTGGGACGAGAGTCAGGCAGGAGAGGAGAGAGAGGCTTTGGGCGAGAGTCCGGCAAGACAGGAGAGAGAGGCTTCTGACGAGAGTCAGGCAGGACAGGAGAGAAAGGCTTTGGACGAGAGTCAGGTAGGACAGGAGAGGGATTATTGGATCGAGAGTCAAGATGAACAGGAAAGAGAGGTCTGGGACTAGAGTCAGGCAGGACAGGAGAGAGAGGCTTGGCACGAGAGTCAGGTAGGATAGGAGAGAGTGGCAAGGGACGAGAGTCAGGCAGGACATGAGAGAGAAGCTTGGGACGAGAATCATGCAGGGCAGGGGAGAAGAGCCTCGGACCAGTCAGGCAAGACAGGAGGGAGAGTCTTGGGACGAGAGTCAGGCAGGGTGGGAGAGAGAGGATTGGGACGAGAGTCAGTAAGGACTGGAGAGAGTCCTTGGGACGAGAGTCAGGCTGGGTAGGAGAGAGGGGCTTGGAAAGAGAGTCAGGCAGGGCAGGAGATAGAGGCTTGGGACAAGAGTTCAGGCAGGACAGGACAGATATTCTTGGGACGAGAGTCAGGTAGGACAGGAGAGAGACGCTTGGGACGAGAGTCAAGCAATATGTGAGAGAGAGGGTTGGGACGAGATTTAGGCAGGACTGGAGGGAGATCTTGGGAAGAGAGTCAGGCTTGGTAGGAGAGAGGGGCTTGGGACCGGAGTCAGGCAGGGCATGAGAGAGAGGCTTGGCACGAGAGTCGGGCTGGACAGGACAGAGAGGCTTGGGACGAGAGTCAGGCAGGGCAGGATAGTGAGGCATGGGACGAGAGTCAGGGAGGACAGGAGAGAGAGGCCTGGGACGAGAGTCAGGAAAGACAGGAGAGATACGCTTGGACGAGGCTTTGGACGAGAGTCAGGGAGGACAGGAGAGAGAGGATTGGATGGAGAGTCATGCAGGACAGGAAAGAGATGCCTGGTACTAGAATCATGTAGTACTGGAGACAGAGGCTTGAGCCAGAGTCAGGCAGGATTGGAGAGATAGGATTGGGATGAGAGTCAGCCAGGAGAGTAGAGAGAGTCTTGGGGCGAGAGTCAGGCAGGACAGGAGAGAGTGGCTGGAGACGAGAGTCAGGCAGTACAGGAGAGAGAGGTTTTGGACGGGAGTCAGGAAGGACAGGAGGAGTGGATCGAAAGGGATGCAGGACTGGAAAGAGAGGATTGGGACTAGAGTCAGGCAGGACAGGAGATGGAGGCTTGCGACGAGACTCAGGTAGGACAGGAGAGAGAGGCATCGGACGAAAGTCAGGCAGTAGAGGAGAGAGCGGCTTGGGACGTGAGTCAGGCAAGACAGGAGAGAGAGGCTTGGGACAAGAGTCAGGCAGGTTGGGAGAGAGAGGATTAGGACGAGAGTCAGGCAGGACTGGAGAGAGAGCTTGGGACGAAAGTTAGGCTGGATAGGAGAGAGAGGCTTGGGAATAGAGTCAAGCACTGTGGGAAAGTGAGGGCTGGGACGAGAGTTAGGCAGGACTGGAGAGAGAGTTTGGGACGACAGTAAGGCTTGGTAGGAGAGTGGGGCTTGGAACGAGAGTCAGGCAGGGCATGAGAGAGAGGCTTGGGACGAGAGTCAGGCAGGACAGGAGAGAGAGGCTTGGGACGAGAGTCAGGCAGGGCAAGAGAGAGAGGCATGGGACAAGAGTCAGGGAGGACAGGAGAGAGAGGCTTGGGACGATAGTCAGGCAAGACAGGAGAGAGAGGTTTGGGACGATAGTCAGGAAGATCAGGAGAGAGAGGCTTAGGATAAGAGTCAGGTAAGACAGAAGAGAGAACCATGGGACGAGAGTCAGACAGGGCAGGAGAGAGAGGTTTGGGACGAGAGTCAGGTAGGACAGGGGAGAGAGGCTTAGGACGAGAGTCAGGAATGACAGTAGAGAGAGGCTAGGGACGAATTTCAGTCAGGGCAGGAGAGAGAGTCTTCGAACGAAATTTAGGCAGGGCAGGAGAGAGAGGCTTGGGACCGAGTCAAGCAGGATAGGAGAGAGAGGCTTGGGACGAGAATCAGGCAGGACAGGTGAGAGAGGGGCTTCGGACGAGACTCAGGCAGGACAGGAGAGAGACA
Organism: Panulirus ornatus; assembly: GCF_036320965.1. Taxonomy (NCBI): domain Eukaryota; kingdom Metazoa; phylum Arthropoda; class Malacostraca; order Decapoda; family Palinuridae; genus Panulirus; species Panulirus ornatus. The sequence continues at coordinate 6,520,794 of NC_092225.1, forward strand.
CTTGGAACGAGAGTCATGCAGGACAGGAGGGAGAGGCTTGGGACGAAAGTCAGGCTCGGCAGTAGAGAGTCTTGGGACGAGGGTTAGGCCGGGTAAGAGAGAGAGTCTTGTGACGAGAGTCAGGCAGGACAGGAGAGAGAAGCTTGGGACGAGAGTCAGGCTCGGCAGTAGAGAGTCTTGGGACGAGCGTTAAGCCGGGTAAGAGAGAGAGGCTTGTGACGAGAGTCAGGCAGGAAATGAGAGAGAGGCTTGGGACGAGAATCATGCAGGGCAGGGTAGAAGAGCCTCGGACCAGTCAGGCAAGACAGGAGGGAGAGTCTTGGGACGAGAGTTAGGCAGGAAAGGAGAGAGAGGTTTCGGATGTGTTTTCAGGCACGACAGAAGAGAGAGGAATGGGACGAGAGTCAGGCATGACAGGAAAGAGAGTCTTCAGCAGAGAGTCAAGCAGGATAGGGGAAAGAGGCTTGGGACAGAGTCAGCCAGGATAGGAGAGAGAAGCTTGGGAAGAGAGTCAGGCAGGAGAGGACTGATAGGCTTGGGCGAGAATCAGGCATGACAGGAGAAAGAGGCTGGAGACGAGAGACAGGCAGGACAGGAGTGAGAGGCTTTGGACGAGAGTCAGGAAGGACAGGAGAGAGAGGATTGGATGGAAAGTCATGCAGGACAGGAAAAAGAGGCCTGGGACTAGAGTCAGGCAGGACAGGAGAGAGAATCTTAGGACGAGAGTCAGGTAGGACAGGAGAGAGAGGCATGGGACGAGAGTCTGGCAGGATAGGAGAGAGAGTCTTGGGAAGAGAGTCAGGCACGAAAGGAGAGAGAGGCTTTGGGCGATAGTCAGGAATGACAGGAGAGAGAGGCTGGAGACGAGAGACAGGCAGGACATTAGAGAGAGGCTTTGGACGAGAGTCAGGGAGGACAGGAGAGAGAGGATTGGATGGAGAGTCATGAAGGACAGGAAAGAGATGCCTGGGACTAGAATCAGGCAGGACTGGAGACAGAGGCTTGAGCCAGAGTCAGGCAGGATTAGAGAGATAGGATTGGGATGAGAGTCAGGCAGGAGAGTAGAGAGAGTCTTGGGGCGAGAGTCAGGCAGGACAGGAGAGAGTGTCTGGAGACGAGAGTCAGGCAGTACAGGAGAGAGAGGTTTTGGACGGGAATCAGGAAGGACAGGAGGATTGGATCGAAAGGGATGCAGGACTGGAAAGAGAGGCTTGGGACTAGAGTCAGGCAGGACAGGAGATGGAGGCTTGCGACGAGACTCAGGTAGGACAGGAGAGAGAGGCATCGGATGAAAGTCAGGCAGGACAGGAGAGAGCGGCTTGGGACGAGAGTCAGGCAAGACAGGAGAGAGAGGCTTGGGACAAGAGTCAGGCAGGTTGGGAGAGAGAGGATTAGGACGAGAGTCAGGCAGGACTGGAGAGAGAGCTTGGGACGAAAGTTAGGCTGGGTAGGAGAGAGAGGCTTGGGACGAGAGTCAAGCAATGTGGGAAAGTGAGGGCTGGAACGAGAGTTAGGCAGGACTGGAGAGAGAGTTTGGGACGACAGTAAGGCTTGGTAGGAGAGTGGGGCTTGGAACGAGAGTCAGGCAGGGCATGAGAGAGAGGCTTGGGACGAGAGTCAGGCAGGACAGGAGAGAGAGGCTTGGGACGAGAGTCAGGCAGGGCAAGAGAGAGAGGCATGGGACAAGAGTCAGGGAGGACAGGAGAGAGAGGCTTGGGACGATAGTCAGGCAAGACAGGAGAGAGAGGTTTGGGACGATAGTCAGGAAGATCAGGAGAGAGAGGCTTAGGATAAGAGTCAGGTAAGACAGAAGAGAGAACCATGGGACGAGAGTCAGACAGGGCAGGAGAGAGAGGTTTGGGACGAGAGTCAGGTAGGACAGGGGAGAGAGGCTTAGGACGAGAGTCAGGAATGACAGTAGAGAGAGGCTAGGGACGAATTTCAGTCAGGGCAGGAGAGAGAGTCTTCGAACGAAATTTAGGCAGGGCAGGAGAGAGAGGCTTGGGACCGAGTCAAGCAGGATAGGAGAGAGAGGCTTGGGACGAGAATCAGGCAGGACAGGTGAGAGAGGGGCTTCGGACGAGACTCAGGCAGGACAGGAGAGAGACACTTGGAACGAGAGTCATGCAGGACAGGAGGGAGAGGCTTGGGACGAAAGTCAGGCTCGGCAGTAGAGAGTCTTGGGACGAGGGTTAGGCCGGGTAAGAGAGAGAGTCTTGTGACGAGAGTCAGGCAGGACAGGAGAGAGAAGCTTGGGACGAGAGTCAGGCTCGGCAGTAGAGAGTCTTGGGACGAGCGTTAAGCGGGTAAGAGAGAGAGGCTTGTGACGAGAGTCAGGCAGGAAATGAGAGAGAGGCTTGGGACGAGAATCATGCAGGGCAGGGTAGAAGAGCCTCGGACTAATCAGGCAAGACAGGAGGGAGAGTCTTGGGACGAGAGTCAGGCAGGAAAGGAGAGAGAGGTTTCGGATGTTTCAGGCACGACAGAAGAGAGAGGAATGGGACGAGAGTCAGGCATGACAGGAAAGAGAGTCTTCAGCAGAGAGTCAAGCAGGATAGGGGAAAGAGGCTTGGGACAGAGTCAGCCAGGATAGGAGAGAGAAGCTTGGGAAGAGAGTCAGGCAGGAGAGGACTGATAGGCTTGGGCGAGAATCAGGCATGACAGGAGAAAGAGGCTGGAGACGAGAGACAGGCAGGACAGGAGTGAGAGGCTTTGGACGAGAGTCAGGAAGGACAGGAGAGAGAGGATTGGATGGAAAGTCATGCAGGACAGGAAAAAGAGGCCTGGGACTAGAGTCAGGCAGGACAGGAGAGAGAATCTTAGGACGAGAGTCAGGTAGGACAGGAGAGAGAGGCATGGGACGAGAGTCTGGCAGGATAGGAGAGAGAGTCTTGGGAAGAGAGTCAGGCACGAAAGGAGAGAGAGGCTTTGGGCGATAGTCAGGAATGACAGGAGAGAGAGGCTGGAGACGAGAGACAGGCAGGACATTAGAGAGAGGCTTTGGACGAGAGTCAGGGAGGACAGGAGAGAGAGGATTGGATGGAGAGTCATGAAGGACAGGAAAGAGATGCCTGGGACTAGAATCAGGCAGGACTGGAGACAGAGGCTTGAGCCAGAGTCAGGAAGGATTGGAGAGATAGGATTGGGATGAGAGTCAGGCAGGAGAGTAGAGAGAGTCTTGGGGCGAGAGTCAGGCAGGACAGGAGAGAGTGTCTGGAGACGAGAGTCAGGCAGTACAGGAGAGAGAGGTTTTGGACGGGAATCAGGAAGGACAGGAGGATTGGATCGAAAGGGATGCAGGACTGGAAAGAGAGGCTTGGGACTAGAGTCAGGCAGGACAGGAGATGGAGGCTTGCGACGAGACTCAGGTAGGACAGGAGAGAGAGGCATCGGATGAAAGTCAGGCAGGACAGGAGAGAGCGGCTTGGGACGAGAGTCAGGCAAGACAGGAGAGAGAGGCTTGGGACAAGAGTCAGGCAGGTTGGAGAGAGAGGATTAGGACGAGAGTCAGGCAGGACTGGAGAGAGAGCTTGGGACGAAAGTTAGGCTGAGTAGGAGAGAGAGGCTTGGGACGAGAGTCAAGCAATGTGGGAAAGTGAGGGCTGGAACGAGAGTTAGGCAGGACTGGAGAGAGAGTTTGGGACGACAGTAAGGCTTATTAGGAGAGTGGGGCTTGTAACGAGAGTCAGGCAGGGCATGAGAGAGAAGCTTGGGACGAGAGTCAGGGAGGACAGGAGAGAGAGGCTTGGGACGAGAGTCAGGCAGGTCAAGAGAGAGAGGCATGGGACAAGAGTCAGGGAGGACAGGAGAGAGAGGCTTGGGACGATAGTCAGGCAAGACAGGAGAGAGAGGTTTGGGACGATAGTCAGGAAGATCAGGAGAGAGAGGCTTAGGATAAGAGTCAGGTAAGACAGAAGAGAGAACCATGGGACGAGAGTCAGACAGGACAGGAGAGAGAGGTTTGGGACGAGAGTCAGGTAGGACAGGGGAGAGAGGCTTAGGACGAGAGTCAGGAATGACAGTAGAGAGAGGCTAGGGACGAATTTTAGTCAGGGCAGCAGAGAGAGTCTTCGAACGAAATTTAGGCAGGGCAGGAGAGAGAGAGGCTTAGGACCGAGTCAAGTAGGATAGGAGAGAGAGGCTTGGGACGAGAATCAAGCAGGACAGGTGAGAGAGGGGCTTCGGACGAGACTGAAGCAGCAAAGGAGAGAGACACTTCGAACGAGAGTCAGGCAGGACAGGAGGGAGAGTCTTGGGACGAGAGTCAGGCTCGGCATCAGAGAGTCTTGGGACGAGCGTTAGGCCGGGTAAAAGAGAGAGGCTTGTGACGAGAGTCAGGCAGGACAGGAGAGAGAGGCTTGGGACGAGAATCAGTCTCGGCAGGAGAGAGACTTAGGACGAGAGTCAGACCGGGTAAGAGAGAGGAAATTGTGACGAGTCAGGCAGAACAAGAGAGAGAGGTTTGGGACGAGAATCAGGCAGGGCAGGAGAGAGAGTCTTGGGACCGAGTTATTCATGACATGAGAAAGAGGCTTGGGACGAGAATCAGGTAGGACAGGTGAGAGAGGGGCTTGGTACGAGAGTCAGACAGGACGGGAGAGAGATACTTGGAACGTTAGTCAGGCAGGATAGGAGAGAGAGGCTTGGGACGAGAGTCAGGCTCGGCAGGAGAGAGGCTTCGGACGAGAGTCAGGCCAGGTAAGAGAGAGGGGCTTGTGACGAGAGTCAGGAAGGACAAGGGAGAGAGGCTTGGGACGAGAATCATGCAGGGCAGGGGAGAGGGGCTTCGAATCAGTCTGGCAAGACAGGAGGGAGAGTCGTGGGACGAGAGTCACGCAGGAAAGGAGAGAGAGTCTTCGGATGTGTTTCAAGCAGGACAGAAGAGAGAGGCATGGGACGAGAGCCAGGCAGGACAGGAGAGAGAGTCTTCGGACGAGAGTCAGGCAGGAGAGTAGAGAGAGGCTTGGGGCGAGAATCAGTCAGGACAGGAGAGAGAGGCTGGAGACGAAAGCCAGGCAAGACAGGAGAAAGAGGCTTTGGACGAGAGTCAGGATTGACTGGAGAGGGAGGATTGGCTCGAGAGTCATAAAGGACTGGAAAGAGAGGCCTAGTACTAGTGTCAGGCAGGACAGGATAGGGAAGCTTGGGTCGAGAGTCAGGTAGGACATGAGAGAGAGAGACATGGGACGAAAGTCAGGCAGGACAGGAGAGAGAGGCCTGGGACAAGAGTCAGGCAAGACAGGAGAGAGGGGCTCGGGACAAGAGTCAGGCAGGGTGGGAGAGAGAGGATTGGGACGAGAGTCAGGCAGGTCTGGAGAGAGAGCTTGGGACGAGAGTCAGGCTGGGTAGGAGAGAGAGGCTTAGGACGAGAGTCAAGGAATGTGGGAAAGAGAGGGCTGGGACGAGAGTTAAGTAGGACTGGAGAGAGAGTTTGGGACGAGAGTCAGGCTTGGTATAAGAGAGTGGCTTTGGACGAGAGGCAGGCAGGGCATGAGAGAGAGGCTTGGGACGAGAATCACACAGGACAGGAGAGAGAGGCTTGGGACGAAAGCCAGGCAGGGCAGGAGAGAGAGGCTGATGATGAGAATCAGGCAGGACAGAAGAGAGAAGCATGGGACGAGAGTCAGGCAGCACAGGATAGAGATGGTTAGGACGAAATTCAGGTAAGACAGGGGAGAGAGGCTTAGGACGGGAGTCAGGCATGACAGGAGAGAGAGGCTTGGGACGAGAGTCAGGCAGGACAGGAGAGAGAGGGTTAGGACGAGAGTCAAGCAGAATAGGAGATAGAGTCCTGGGACGAGTGTCAGGCACGACAGGAGAGCGAGGCTTGGGACGAGAGTCAGGGAGGACAGGAGAAAGAGGCTTGGGACGAGAGTCAGGCAGGACAGGAGAGAGAGGCTTGTGAGGAAAGGCAGTCAGTACCGGAAAGAGAGTCTTGGGACGAGAGTCGGGCAGGACAGGAGAGAGAGGCTTGGGACTAGAGTCAGGCAGGACAGGAGAGAGAGGCTTGGGACGAGAGTCAGGCTCGGCAGGAGAGAGGTTTGGGACGAGAGTCAGGCCGGGTAAGAGAGTGAGGTTTGAGACGAGATTCAGGCAGGGCAGGAAAGAGAGGCTTGGGACCGAGTCATTCAGGACATGAGAGAGAGGCTTGTTACGAGAATCAGGCAGGACAGGTGAGAAAGGTGCTTGGGACGACAGTGAGGAAGGACAGGAGACAGAGGCTTGTGAAGAGAGTCATGCTCGGCAGGAGAGAGGCTTGGGACGAAAGTCAGGCCGGGTAAGAGAGAGGGGCTTGTGACGAGAGTCAGGAAGGACGAGATTCCTGCAGAGTAGGAGAGAGAGGCTTCGGACAAGTCAGGCAAAACAGGAGTGTCTTGGTACGAGAATCATGCAGGAAAAGAGAGAGAGGCTTCGGATGTGTTTCAAGCAGGACAGAAGAGACAGGCAAGGGACGAGAGCCAGGCAGAACAGGAGAGAGAGTCTTCGAACGAGAGTCAGGCAGGACAGGAGAGAGAGGCTTGGGACAGAGTCAGGCAGGATAGGAGAGAGAGGCTTGGGATGAGAATCAGGCAGGAGAGTAGAGAGAGGCTTTGGACGAGAGTCCGGCAGGACAGGACAGAGAGGCTGGAGACGAGAGTCAGACAGCTCAGGAGAGAGAGGCTTTGGACGAGAGTCAGGACGGACAGGATTGGATCGAGAGTCATGAAGGATTGGAAAGAGATGCCTGGGACTAGAGTCAGGCAGGACAGGAGAGTGAGGCTTGGGACGAGAGCCAGGTAGTACAGGAGAGAGAGGCATGGGACGAAAGTCAGGCAGGAATGGAGAGAGCGGCTTGGGACGAGAGTCAGGCAAGACAGGAGAGAGAGGCTTGGGACTAGAGTCAGGCAGGGTGGGAGAGAGAGGATTAGGACGAGATTCAGGCAGGACCGGAGAGAGAGCTTGGGACTAAAGTCAGGCTGGGAATGAGGGAGAGGCTTGGGACGGGAGTCAAACAATGTGGGAAAGAGAGGGCTGGGACGAGAATTAGGCAGGACTGGAGATAAAGTTTGGGACGAGAGTCAGGCTTGGAAGGAGAGAGGGGCTTGGGACGAGAGTTAGGCAGGGCAGGAGAGAGAGGCATGGGACGAGAGTGAGGCTAGACAGGAGAAAGAGGTTTGGGACGAGAGTCAGGTAGATTAGGAGAGAGAGGCTTAGGATGAGGATCAGGCAGGATAGAAGAGAGAAGCATGGGGCGAGAGTCAGACAGGACAGGAGACAGAGGTTTAGGACGAGGGTATGTAGGACATAGGAGAGAGGCTTAGGACGAGAGTTAGGCATGACAGTAGAGATAGGCTTGGGACGAAATTCAGGCAGAGCAGGAGAGAGAGGCTTGGGACCAAATTCAGGCAGGGCAGGAAAGAGAGGCTTGGGACCGAGGCATTCAGGACATGAGAGAGAGGCTTGTTACGAGAATCAGGCAGGACAGGTGAGAAAGGTGTTTGGGACGACAGTGAGGAAGGACAGGAGATAGAGGCTTGTGAAGAGAGTCATGCTCGGCAGGAGAGAGGCTTGGGACGAAAGTCAGGCCGGGTAAGAGAGAGGGGCTTGTGACGGGAGTCAGGAAGGACAAGAGAGAGAGGCTTGGGACGAGAATCCTGCAGAGTAGGAGAGAGAGGCTTCGGACAAGTCAGGCAAAGCAGGAGTGTCTTGGTACGAGAATCATGCAGGAAAAGAGAGAGAGGCTTCGGATATGTTTCAAGCAGGACAGAAGAGACAGGCAAGGGACGAGAGCCAGGCAGAACACGAGAGAGAGTCTTCGAACGAGAGTCAGGCAGGACAGGAGAGAGAGGCTTGGGACAGAGTCAGGCAGGATAGGAGAGAGAGGCTTGGGATGAGAGTCAGGCAGGAGAGTAGAGAGAGGCTTTGGACGAGAGTCCGGCAGGACAGGAGAGAGAGGCTGGAGACGAGAGTCAGACTGCTCAGGAGAGAGAGGCTTTGGACGAGAGTCAGGACGGACAGGATTGGATCGAGAGTCATGAAGGATTGTAAAGAGATGCCTGGGACTAGAGTCAGGCAGGACAGGAGAGTGAGGCTTGGGACGAGAGCCAGGTAGTACAGGAGAGAGAGGCATGGGACGAAAGTCAGGCAGGAATGGAGAGAGCGGCTTGGGACGAGAGTCAGGCAAGACAGGAGAGAGAGGCTTGGGACTAGAGTCAGGCAGGGTGGGAGAGAGAGGATTAGGACGAGATTCAGGCAGGACCGGAGAGAGAGCTTGGGACTAAAGTCAGGCTGGGAATGAGGGAGAGGCTTGGGACGGGAGTCAAACAATGTGGGAAAGAGAGGGCTGGGACGAGAATTAGGCAGGACTGGAGATAAAGTTTGGGACGAGAGTCAGGCTTGGAAGGAGAGAGGGGCTTGGGACGAGAGTTAGGCAGGGCAGGGGAGAGGGGCTTCGAATCAGTCTGGCAAGACAGGAGGGAGAGTCGTGGGACGAGAGTCACGCAGGAAAGGAGAGAGAGTCTTCGGATGTGTTTCAAGCAGGACAGAAGAGAGAGGCATGGGACGAGAGCCAGGCAGGACAGGAGAGAGAGTCTTCGGACGAGAGTCAGGCAGGAGAGTAGAGAGAGGCTTGGGGCGAGAGTCAGTCAGGACAGGAGAGAGAGGCTGGAGACGAAAGTCAGGCAAGACAGGAGAAAGAGGCTTTGGACGAGAGTCAGGATTGACTGGAGAGGGAGGATTGGCTCGAGAGTCATAAAGGACTGGAAAGAGAGGCCTAGTACTAGTGTCAGGCAGGACAGGATAGGGAAGCTTGGGTCGAGAGTCAGGTAGGACATGAGAGAGAGAGACATGGGACGAAAGTCAGGCAGGACAGGAGAGAGAGGCCTGGGACAAGAGTCAGGCAAGACAGGAGAGAGGGGCTCGGGACAAGAGTCAGGCAGGGTGGGAGAGAGAGGATTGGGACGAGAGTCAGGCAGGTCTGGAGAGAGAGCTTGGGACGAGAGTCAGGCTGGGTAGGAGAGAGAGGCTTAGGACGAGAGTCAAGGAATGTGGGAAAGAGAGGGCTGGGACGAGAGTTAAGTAGGACTGGAGAGAGAGTTTGGGACGAGAGTCAGGCTTGGTATAAGAGAGTGGCTTTGGACGAGAGGCAGGCAGGGCATGAGAGAGAGGCTTGGGACGAGAATCACACAGGACAGGAGAGAGAGGCTTGGGACGAAAGCCAGGCAGGGCAGGAGAGAGAGGCTGATGATGAGAATCAGGCAGGACAGAAGAGAGAAGCATGGGACGAGAGTCAGGCAGCACAGGATAGAGATGGTTAGGACGAAATTCAGGTAAGACAGGGGAGAGAGGCTTAGGACGGGAGTCAGGCATGACAGGAGAGAGAGGCTTGGGACGAGAGTCAGGCAGGACAGGAGAGAGAGGGTTAGGACGAGAGTCAAGCAGAATAGGAGATAGAGTCCTGGGACGAGTGTCAGGCACGACAGGAGAGCGAGGCTTGGGACGAGAGTCAGGGAGGACAGGAGAAAGAGGCTTGGGACGAGAGTCAGGCAGGACAGGAGAGAGAGGCTTGTGAGGAAAGGCAGTCAGTACCGGAAAGAGAGTCTTGGGACGAGAGTCGGGCAGGACAGGAGAGAGAGGCTTGGGACTAGAGTCAGGCAGGACAGGAGAGAGAGGCTTGGGACGAGAGTCAGGCTCGGCAGGAGAGAGGTTTGGGACGAGAGTCAGGCCGGGTAAGAGAGTGAGGTTTGAGACGAGATTCAGGCAGGGCAGGAAAGAGAGGCTTGGGACCGAGTCATTCAGGGACATGAGAGAGAGGCTTGTTACGAGAATCAGGCAGGACAGGTGAGAAAGGTGCTTGGGACGACAGTGAGGAAGGACAGGAGACAGAGGCTTGTGAAGAGAGTCATGCTCGGCAGGAGAGAGGCTTGGGACGAAAGTCAGGCCGGGTAAGAGAGAGGGGCTTGTGACGAGAGTCAGGAAGGACGAGATTCCTGCAGAGTAGGAGAGAGAGGCTTCGGACAAGTCAGGCAAAACAGGAGTGTCTTGGTACGAGAATCATGCAGGAAAAGAGAGAGAGGCTTCGGATGTGTTTCAAGCAGGACAGAAGAGACAGGCAAGGGACGAGAGCCAGGCAGAACACGAGAGAGAGTCTTCGAACGAGAGTCAGGCAGGACAGGAGAGAGAGGCTTGGGACAGAGTCAGGCAGGATAGGAGAGAGAGGCTTGGGATGAGATCAGGCAGGAGAGTAGAGAGAGGCTTGGGGCGAGAGTCAGGCAGGACAGGAGAGAGTGGCTGGAGACGAGAAGTCAGGCAGTACAGAGAGAGAGGCTTTGGACGAGAGTCATGGAAAGGACAGAGATTGGATCGAGAGTTAAGCAGGACTGGAAAAGAGAGGCACTGGGACTAGAGTCATGCAGGACAGGAGAGGAGGCTTGGGACGAGACTCAGGTAGGACAGGAGAGAGAGGCATGGGACAAAGTCAGGCAGGACAGGAGAGAGAGGCTTGGGACGAGAGTCAGGCAAGACAGGAGAGAGAGGCTTGGGACAAGAGTCAGGCAGGGTGGGAGAGAGAGGATTGGGACGAGAGTCAGGGCAGGACTGGAGAGAGAGCTTGGGACGAAAGTCAGGCTGGGTAGGAGAGAGAGGCTTGGACGAGAGTCAAGCAATGTGGGAAAGAGAGGGCTGGACGAGAGTTAGGCAGGACTGAGAGAGAGTTTGGGACGAGAGTCAGGCTTGTAGGAGAGATGGGCTTGGGACGAGAGTCAGGCAGGGCATGAGAGAGAAGGCTTGGGACGAGAGTCAGGCAGGACAGGAGAGAGAAGGCTTGGGACGAGAGTCAGCAGGGCAGGAGAGAGAGGCATGGGACGAGAGTCAGGGAGGACAGGAGAGAGAGGCTTGGGAAGAGAGTCAGGGAAGACAGGAGAGAAAGGTTTGGGACGAGAGACGGGCAGATCAGGAGAGAGACGCCTAGGATGAGAGTCAGGCAAGACAGAAGAGAGAAGCATGGTACGAGAATCAGACAGGACAGGAGAGAGGTTTGGGACGAAAGTCAGGTAGGACAGGGGAGAGAGGCTTAGGACGAGAGTCAGGCATGACAGTAGAGAGAGGCTTGGGATGAAATTCAGGCAGGACAGGAGAGAGAGGCTTTGGACGAGAATCAGGCAGGAGAGGTGAGAAAGGGGCTTCGGACGAGAGTCAGGCAGGACAGGAGAGAGACACTTGGAACGAGAGTCAGGCAGGACAGGAGAGAGAGGCTTGGGACGAGAGTCAGGCAGGAGAGAAGAGAGAGGCTTGGGGCGAGAGTCAGGCTCGGCAGGAGAGAGGTTTGGGACGAGAATCAGGCCGGGTAAGAGAGTGAGGTTTGAGACGAGATTCAGGCAGGGCAGGAAAGAGAGGCTTGGGACCGAGTCATTCAGGACATGAGAGAGAGGCTTGTTACGAGAATCAGGCAGGACAGGTGAGAAAGGTGCTTGGGACGACAGTGAGGAAGGACAGGAGACAGAGGCTTGTGAAGAGAGTCATGCTCGGCAGGAGAGAGGCTTGGGACGAAAGTCAGGCCGGGTAAGAGAGAGGGGCTTGTGACGAGAGTCAGGAAGGACAGAGATTCCTGCAGAGTAGGAGAGAGAGGCTTCGGACAAGTCAGGCAAAACAGGAGTGTCTTGGTACGAGAATCATGCAGGAAAAGAGAGAGAGGCTTCGGATGTGTTTCAAGCAGGACAGAAGAGACAGGCAAGGGACGAGAGCCAGGCAGAACACGAGAGAGAGTCTTCGAACGAGAGTCAGGCAGGACAGGAGAGAGAGGCTTGGGACAGAGTCAGGCAGGATAGGAGAGAGAGGCTTGGGATGAGAATCAGGCAGGAGAGTAGAGAGAGGATTTGGACGAGAGTCCGGCAGGACAGGACAGAGAGGCTGGAGACGAGAGTCAGACAGCTCAGGAGAGAGAGGCTTTGGACGAGAGTCAGGACGGACAGGATTGGATCGAGAGTCATGAAGGATTGGAAAGAGATGCCTGGGACTAGAGTCAGGCAGGACAGGAGAGTGAGGCTTGGGACGAGAGCCAGGTAGTACAGGAGAGAGAGGCATGGGACGAAAGTCAGGCAGGAATGGAGAGAGCGGCTTGGGACGAGAGTCAGGCAAGACAGGAGAGAGAGGCTTGGGACTAGAGTCAGGCAGGGTGGGAGAGAGAGGATTAGGACGAGATTCAGGCAGGACCGGAGAGAGAGCTTGGGACTAAAGTCAGGCTGGGAATGAGGGAGAGGCTTGGGACGGGAGTCAAACAATGTGGGAAAGAGAGGGCTGGGACGAGAATTAGGCAGGACTGGAGATAAAGTTTGGGACGAGAGTCAGGCTTGGAAGGAGAGAGGGGCTTGGGACGAGAGTTAGGCAGGGCAGGAGAGAGAGGCATGGGACGAGAGTGAGGCTAGACAGGAGAAAGATGTTTGGGACGAGAGTCAGGTAGATTAGGAGAGAGAGGCTTAGGATGAGGATCAGGCAGGATAGAAGAGAGAAGCATGGGGCGAGAGTCAGACAGGACAGGAGACAGAGGTTTAGGACGAGGGTATGTAGGACATAGGAGAGAGGCTTAGGACGAGAGTTAGGCATGACAGTAGAGATAGGCTTGGGACGAAATTCAGGCAGAGCAGGAGAGAGAGGCTTGGGACCAAATTCAGGCAGGGCAGGAAAGAGAGGCTTGGGACCGAGGCATTCAATACATGAGAGAGAGGCTTGTTACGAGAATCAGGCAGGACAGGTGAGAAAGGTGTTTGGGACGACAGTGAGGAAGGACAGGAGATAGAGGCTTGTGAAGAGAGTCATGCTCGGCAGGAGAGAGGCTTGGGACGAAAGTCAGGCCGGGTAAGAGAGAGGGGCTTGTGACGGGAGTCAGGAAGGACAAGAGAGAGAGGCTTGGGACGAGAATCCTGCAGAGTAGGAGAGAGAGGCTTCGGACAAGTCAGGCAAAGCAGGAGTGTCTTGGTAAGAGAATCATGCAGGAAAAGAGAGAGAGGCTTCGGATATGTTTCAAGCAGGACAGAAGAGACAGGCAAGGGACGAGAGCCAGGCAGAACACGAGAGAGAGTCTTCGAACGAGAGTCAGGCAGGACAGGAGAGAGAGGCTTGGGACAGAGTCAGGCAGGATAGGAGAGAGAGGCTTGGGATGAGAGTCAGGCAGGAGAGTAGAGAGAGGCTTTGGACGAGAGTCCGGCAGGACAGGAGAGAGAGGCTGGAGACGAGAGTCAGACTGCTCAGGAGAGAGAGGCTTTGGACGAGAGTCAGGACGGACAGGATTGGATCGAGAGTCATGAAGGATTGGAAAGAGATGCCTGGGACTAGTCAGGCAGGACAGGAGAGTGAGGCTTGGGACGAGAGCCAGGTAGTACAGGAGAGAGAGGCATGGGACGAAAGTCAGGCAGGAATGGAGAGAGCGGCTTGGGACGAGAGTCAGGCAAGACAGGAGAGAGAGGCTTGGGACTAGAGTCAGGCAGGGTGGGAGAGAGAGGATTAGGACGAGATTCAGGCAGGACCGGAGAGAGAGCTTGGGACTAAAGTCAGGCTGGGAATGAGGGAGAGGCTTGGGACGGGAGTCAAACAATGTGGGAAAGAGAGGGCTGGGACGAGAATTAGGCAGGACTGGAGATAAAGTTTGGGACGAGAGTCAGGCTTGGAAGGAGAGAGGGGCTTGGGACGAGAGTTAGGCAGGGCAGGAGAGAGAGGCATGGGACGAGAGTGAGGCTAGACAGGAGAAAGAGGTTTGGGACGAGAGTCAGGTAGATCAGGAGAGAGAGGCTTAGGATGAGGATCAGGCAGGATAGAAGAGAGAAGCATGGGGCGAGAGTCAGACAGGACAGGAGACAGAGGTTTAGGACGAGGGTATGTAGGACATAGGAGAGAGGCTTAGGACGAGAGTTAGGCATGACAGTAGAGATAGGCTTGGGACGAAATTCAGGCAGAGCAGGAGAGAGAGGCTTGGGACCAAATTCAGGCAGGGCAGGAGAGAAAGGCTTGGGGACCGTCATTCAGGACATGAGAGAGAGGTCTTGGGACGAGAATCAGGCAGGACAGGTGAGAGAGGGGCTTGGGACGAGAGTTAGGCAAGACAGGAGAGAGACACTTGGAACGAGAGTCAGGCAGGACAGGGGAGAGAGGCTTGGGACGAGAGTCAGGTTCGGCAGGAGAGAGGCTTAGGACGAGTGTCATGCCGTGTAAGAGAGAGGGGATTGTGACGAGAGTCAGGCAGGACAGGAGAGAGATGCTTGGGACGCGAATCATACAGGGTAGGGTAAAGGGGCTTCGGACCAGTCAGGCAAGACAGGAGGGAGAGTCGTGGGACGAGATTCAGGCAGGAAAGGAGAGAGAGGCTTCGGATGTGTTTCAGGCAGGACAGAGGAGAGAGGCATGGGACGAGAGTCAGGCAGGACAGGAGAGAGAGTCTTCGGCACAGAGTCAGGCAGTATAGGAGAGAGAAGCTTTGGACAGAGTCAGGCAGGATAGGAGAGAGAGGCTTGGGATGAGAGTCAGGCAGTAGAGTAGAGAGAGGCTTGGGGCGAGAGTCAGGCAGGACAGGAGAGAGTGGCTGGAGACGAGAGTCAGGCAGTACAGAAGAGAGAGGCTTTCGACGAGAGTCATAAAGGACATGATAATTGGACCGAGAGTCATGCAGGATTGGAAAGAGAGGCCTGAGTCTAAAGTCAGGAAGGACAGGAGAGGGAGGCTTGGGACGAGACTCAGGTAGGACAGGAGAGAGAGGCATGGGACAAAAGTCAGGCAGGATAGGAGAGAGAGGCTTTGGACGAGAGTCAGGTAAGACAGGAGAGAGAGGCTTGGGACAAGAGTCAGGCAGGGTGGGAGAGAGAGGATTGGGACAAGAGTCAGGCAGGACTGGAGAGAGAGCTTGGGACGAAAGTCAGGCTGGGTAGGAGAGAGAGGCTTGGGACGAGAGTCAAGCAATGTGGGAAAGAGAGTGCTGGGACGAGAGTTAGGCAGGACTGAAGAGAGAGTTTGGGACGAGAGTCAGGCTTTGTAGGAAAGAGGGGCTTGGGAGAAGAGTCAGGCAGGGCATGAGAGAAAGGCTTGGGACGAGAGTCAGGCAGGACAGGAGAGAGACGCTTGGGACGAGAGTCAGGCAGGGCAGGAAAGAGGGGCATGGGATGAGAGTCAGGGAGGACAGGAGAGAGAGGCTTGGGAAGAGAGTCAGGGAAGATAGGAGAGAAAGGCTTGGGACGAGTCAGGCAGATCAGGAGAGAGACGCTTAGGATGCGAGTCAGGCAAGACAGAAGAGAGAAGCATGGGATGAGAATCAGACAGGACAGGAGAGAGAGGTTTGGGACGAAAGTCAGGTAGGACAGGGGAGAGAGGCTTAGGACGAGAGTCAGGCATGACAGTAGAGAGAGGCTTGGGACGAAATTCAGGCAGGGCAGGAGAGAGAGGCTTGGACGAGAATCAGGCAGGAGAGGTGAGAGAGGGGCTTCGGACGAGAGTCAGGCAGGACAGGAGAGAGACACTTGGAACGAGAGTCAGGCAGGACAGGAGAGAGAGGCTTGGGACGAGAGTCAGGCTCGGCAGGAGAGAGGCTTATGATGAGAGTCATGCCGGGTAAGAGAGAGGGGATTGTGACGAGAGTGAGGCAGGACAGGAGGGAGATGCTTAGGACGAGAATCATGCAGGGTAGGGTAGAGAGGCTAAGGACCAGTCAGGCAAGACAGGAGGGAGAGTCGTGGGACGAGAGTCAGGCAGGAAAGGAGAGAGAGGATTGGGATGTGTTTCAGGCAGGACAGAAGAGAGAGGCATGGGACGAGAGTCAGGCAGCACAGGAGAGAGAGTCTTCGGACGACAGTTAGGCAGGACAGGAGAGAGAGGCTTGGGACGAGAGTCAGGCAGGATAGGCGAGAGAGGCTTGGGAAGAGAGTCAGGCACGAGGGGAGAGAGTGGCTTTGGACTAGAGTCGGGCATGACAGGAGAGAGGGGCTGGAGACAAGAGACAGGCAAGACAGGAGAGACAGGCTTTGGACGAGAGTCATGAGGGACAGGAGAGAGAGGATTTGATGGAGAGTCATGCAAGACAGGAAAGGGAGGCCTGGGACTAGAGTCAGGCAGGACAGGAGAGAGAGGCTTGAGACAGAGTCAGGCAGGATAGGAGAGATAGGATTGGGATGAGAGTCAGGCAGAAGAGTAGAGAGAGGCTTTGGGCGAGAGTCAGGGAAGACAGGAGAGAGTGGCTGGAGACGAGAGTCAGGCAGTACAGGAGAGAGAGGCTTTGGAGGAGAGTCAGGATGGACAGGAGGATTGGATCGAGAGTCATGCAGGACTGGAAAGAGAGGCCTGGGACTAGAGTCAGGCAGGACAGGAGAGGGAGACTTGGGACGAGTGTCAGGTAGGCCGGAGAGAGAGGAATGGGACGAGAGTCAGGCAAGACAGGAGAGAGAGGCTTGGGACAAGAGTCAGGTAGGGTGGGAGAGAGAGGATTGGGACGAAAGTCAGGCAGGACTGGAGAGAGAGCTTGCAACAAAAGTCAGGCTATGTAGGAGGGAGAGGCTTGGGACGAGAGTCAAGCAATGTGGGAAAGAGAGGGCTGGGACGAGAGTTAGGCAGAACTGGAGAGAGAGTTTTGGGACGAGGGTCAGGCTTGGAAGGAGAGAGGGGCTTGGGACGAGAGTCAGGCAGGGCATGAGAGAAATCCTTGGGACGAGAGTCAGGCAGGACAGGAGAGAGAGGCTTGGAACGAGAGTCAGACAGGACAGGAGAGAGGGGTTTGGGACGAGAGTCAGGTAGGACAGGGAAGAGAGGCTTAGGACGAGACTCAGGCATGACAGTAGAGTCTTGGGATGAGAGTCAGGCTCAGCAGGAGAGAGGCTTGGGACGAGAGTCAGGCCGGGTAAGAGAGAGGGGCTTGTTACGAGAGTGAGGCAGGACAGGAGAGAGAGGCTTGGGACGAGGATCATGCAGGGTAGGGTAAAGGGGCTTCGGACCAGTCATGCAAGACAGAAGGGAGTGTCGTGGGACGAGAGTTAGGCAGGAAAGGAGAGAGAGGCATCGGATGTGTTTCAGGCAGGACAGAAGAGAGAGGCATTGGACGATAGTCAGGCAAGACAGGAGAGAGAGTCTTCGGAAGAGAGTCAGGCAGGATAGGATAGAGAGGCTTGGGACAGAGTCACGAAGGTTAGGAGAGAGGCTTGGGAAGAGAGTCAGGCAGGAGAGGAGAGAGAGGCTTTGGGCGAGAGTCAGGCATGACAGGAGAGAGAGGCTGAAGACGAGAGACAAGCAGGACAGGAGAGAGAGGCTTTGGACGAGAGTCAGGAATGACAGGAGAGAGAAGATTGGATGGAGAGTCATGCAGGACAGGGAATAGAGGCCTGGGACTAGAATCAGGCAGGACAGGAGAGAGAGGCTTGGGACGAGAGTCAGGTAGGACAGGAGAGAGAGGCTTGGGACGAGAGTCAGGGAATACATGAGAGACAGGCTTCGAACGAGAGTCAGGCAGAGTGGGAGAGAGAGGATTGGGACGTGAGTCAGGCAGGACTGCAGAGAGAGCTTGGGAAGAGAGTCAGGCTGGGTAGGATAGAGGGGCTTGGAAAGAGAGTCAGGCAGGGCAAGAGAGAGAGGCATGGGACGAGAGTTCAGGCTGGACAGGACAGAGAGTCTTGGGACGAGAGTCAGGCAGGACAGGCCATAGAGGCTTGGGACGAGATTCAAGCATTGTGGGAAAGAGAGTCTTGGGACGAGAGATAGGCAGGACTGGAGAGAGAGCCTGGGACGAGAGTCAGTATTGGTAGGAGAGAGGGTCTTGGGACGAGTGTCAGGCAGGGCATGAAAGAGAGGCTTGGGACGAGAGTCAGGCGGTACAGGACAGAGAGGCTTGGGACGAGAGTCAGGCAGGGCAGGAGAGAGCGGCAAGGGACGAGAGTCAGGGAGGACAGTAAAGAGAGGCTTTGGACGAGAGTCAGCTAAGACAGGAGAGAGACGCTTGGGACGAGAGTCAGGCAGATCAGGATTGAGAGGCTTAGGATGAGAGTCAAAAAGGACAGAAGAGAGAAACATGGGACGAGAGTCAGGCAGGACAGGATAGAGAGGCTTAGGACTAGAGTCAGGTAACACATGGAGATAGGCTTAGGACGAGAGTCAGGCATGACTGGATAGAGAGGCTTGGGACGAGAGTCAGGCAGGACAGGAGAAAGAGGGCTAGGATGAGAGTCGGGCAGAATAGGATATAGAGGCGCTGGGACGAGTGTCAGGCAGGATAGGAGAGAGAGGCTTGGAAGGAGAGTCAGGCAGGACCGGAATGAGAGGCATGGGACTAAATTCAGGCAGGACAGGAGAGAGAGGCTTGGGACAAGAGTCAGGCAGGAAAGGAGAGCGAGGCTGGAGACGAGAGACAAGCAGGACAGGAGAGAGAGGCTTTGGACGAGAGTCAGGAAGGACAGGAGAGAGAAGATTGGATGGAGAGTGATGCACGACAGGGAAGAGAGGCCTGGGACTAGAGTCAGGCATGACAGGAGAGAGAGGCTTGGCACTAGAGTCAGTTAGGACAGGAGAGAGAGGCTTGGGACGAGAGTCAGGGAATACATGAGAGAGAGGCTTGGAACGATAGTCAGGCAGAGTGGTAGAGAGAGGATTGGGACGGTAGTCAGGCAGGACTGGAGAGAGAGCTTGGGAAGAGAGTCAGGCTGGGTAGGAGAGAGGGGCTTGGAAAGAGAGTCAGGCAGGGCAAGAGAGAGAGGCATGGGACGAGAGTTCAGGCTGGACAGGACAGAGAGTCTTGGGACGAGAGTCAGGCAGGACAGGCCATAGAGGCTTGGACGAGATTCAAGCATTGTGGGAAAGAGAGGCTTGGGACGAGAGATAGGCAGGACTGGAGAGAGAGCTTGGGATGAGAGTCAGTATTGGTAGGAGAGAGGGGCTTGGGACGAGTGTCAGGCAGGGCATGAGAGAGAGGCTTGGGACGAGAACCAGGCGGTACAGGACAGAGAGGCTTGAGACGAGAGTCAGGCAGGGCAGGAGAGAGCGGCATGGGACGAGAGTCAGGGAGGACAGTAGAGAGAGGCTTGGGACGAGAGTCGGGCAAGACAGGAGAGAGACTCTTGGGACGAAAGTCAGGCAGATCAGGAGTGAGAGGCTTAGGATGAGAGTCAAGCAGGACAGAAGAGAGAAACATGGGACGAGAGTCATGCAGGACAGGATAGAGAGGCTTAGGACGAGAGTCAGGTAAGACAGGGGAGAGAGGCTTAGGACGAGAGTCAGGCATGACTGGATAGAGAGGCTTGGGACGAGAGTCATGCAGGACAGGAGAAAGAGGGTTAAGATGAGAGTCGGGCAGAATAGGATATAGAGGCGTGGGACGAGTGTCAGGCAGGATAGGAGAGAGAGGCTTGGAAGGAGAGTCAGGCAGGACCGGAATGAGAGGCATGGGACTAGATTCAGGCAGGACAGGAGAGAGGGGCATCGGACGAGAGTCAGTCAGGACAGGAAAGAGACACTTGGAACGAGAGTCAGGCAGGACATTAGAGAGAGGCTTGGGACTAGAGTCATGTTCGGCAGGAGAGAGGCTTGGGACGAGCGTTAGGCCTGGTAAGAGAGAGGGGCTTGTGACGAAAGTCAGGCAGGAAAGGAGAGAGAGGCTTGGGACGAGAATCATGCAGGGTAGGGTAGAGGAGCTTCGGACCAGTCAGGCAAGGCAGGATGGAGAGTCGTGGGACGAGAGTCAGGCAGGAAAGGAGAGAGAGGCTTCAGATGTGTTTCAGGCACGACAGAAGAGAGAGGAATAGGACGAGAGTCAGGCAGGACAGGAGAGAGAGTCTCCAGCCGAGAATCAGGCAGGATAGGAGAGAGAGGCTTGGAAGGGAGTCATGTAGGATAGCAGAGAGAGGTCTGGGAAGAGAGTCAGGCAGGAGAGGAGAGAGACGCTTTGGGCGAGAGTCAGGTGTGACAGGAGAGAGAGGCTGGAGACGATAGACAGGCAGGACAGGAGAGAGAGGCTTTGGACGAGAGTCAAGAAGGACAGGAGAGAGAGGATTGGATGGAGAGTCATGCACGGCAGGAAAGAGAGGCCTGGGACTTGAGTCAGGCAGGACAGGAGAGAGAATATTGGGACAAGAGTTAGGTAGGACAGGAGAGAAAGGCATGGGACGAGAGTCAGGCAGGACAGGAGAGAGAGGCTTGGGACGAGAGTCAGGCAGGGTGGGAGAGAGAGGATTGGGACGAGAGTCAGGCATAGTGGGAGAGAAAGGATTGGGACGAGAGTCAGGTAGGACTGGAGAGAGAGCTTGTGACGAGTGTCAGGTTGGGTAGGAGAGAGGGGCTTGGAAAGAGAGTCAGGCAGGGGAAGAGAGAGTGCATGGGACGAGAGTTCAGGCAGGTTAGGACAGAGAGTCTTGGGAAGAGAGTCAGGCAGGACAGGACAGAGAGGCTTGGAACGAGAGTCAAGCATTGTGGGAAAGAGAGGCTTGGGACGAGAGTTAGGCAGGATTGGAGAGAGAGTTTGGGACGAGCCAGTATTGGTAGGAGAGAGGGGCTTGGGACGAGTGTCAGGCAGGGCATGAGAGAGAGGCTTTTGACGAGAGTCAGGTGGAACACGACAGAGAGGCTTGGGACGAGAGTCAGACAGGGCAGGAGAGAGAGGCATGGAACGAGAGTCAGGGAGGACAGTAGAGAGAGGCTTGGGACGAGAGTCAGGCAAGACAAAAGAGAGACGCTTGAGACGAGAGTGAGGCAGATCAGGAGAAAGAGGCTTAGGATGAGAGTCAAGCAGGACAGAAAAGTGAATCATGGGACGAGAGTCATCCAGGACAGGATAGAGAGGCTTAGGACGAAAGTCAGGTAAGACAGGGGAGGAGAGGCTTAGGACGAGAGTCAGGCATGACTCGAGAGAAAGGCTTGGACGTGAGTCAGGCAGGACAGGAGAGAGAGGGTTAGGACGAAAGTCTGGCAGAATAGGAGATAGAGGCCTGGGACGAGCGTCAGGCAGGACAGGAGAGCGAGGCTTGGGACGAGAGTGATGGAGGACAGCAGAAAGAGGCTTAGGACGAGAGTCAGGAAGGACAGGATAGAGAGTCTTGGGACGAGAGTCAGGCAGGACAGGAGAGAGAGGCTTGGGAGAAGAGGCAGGCAGGACCGGAATGAGAGGCATGGTACTAGATTCAGTCAGGACAGGAGAGAGAGGATTGGGACGAGAGTCAGGCAGGAAAGGAGAGAGAGGTTTGGGACGAGAGTCAGGCAGGGCAGGAGAGAAAGGCTTGGGACGACAATCAGGAAGGACAGGAGAGAGAGTCTTGGGACGAGAGTCAGGCAGGACAGGAGAGAGAGGCTTGTGAGTAAAGGCATGCAGGACCGGAGAGAGAATCTTGGGACGAGAGTCAGGCAGGACAGGAGAGAGAGGCTTGGGACGAGAGTCACGCTCAGCAGGAGAGAAGCTTAGAACGAGAGTCAGGCCGGGTAAGAGAGAGGGTATTGTGCTGAGAGTCAGGCAGGGCAAGAGAGAAAGGTTTGGGTCGAGAATCAGGCAGGGCAGGAGAGAGGGGCTTAGGACCGAGTCATTCTGGACTTGAGAGAAAGGCTTGGGACGAGAATCAGTCAGGAGAGGTGAGAGAGGTGCTTGGGACGAGAGTCAGGCAGGACAGGAGAGAGATAATTGGAAAGTGAGTCAGGTAGGAAAGGAGAGAGAGGCTTGTGACGAGAGTCAGGCTCGGCAGGAGAGAGGCCTGGGACGAGAGTCAAGCTGGGTAAGAGAGAGGGGCTTGTGACGAGAGTCAGGAAGGACAGGAGAAAAAGGCTTGGGACGAGAATCATGTAGGCTAGGGGAGAGGGACTTCGGACCAGTCAGGCAAGAGTCTTGGGACGAGAGTCAAGCATGAAAGGAGAGAGAGGCTTCGGATGTGTTTCAAGCAGGACAGAAGAGGGACGCATGGGACGAGAGCCAGGCAGGACAGGAGAGAGAGTCTTTGGAAGCGAGTCAGGCAGGACAGGAGAGAGAGGCTTGGGACAGAGTCAGGCAGGATAGGAGAGAGACGATTGGGATGAGGGTCAGGCAGGAGAGTAGAGAGAGGCTTGGGGCGAGAATCAGGTAAGACAGGAGAGAGAAGCTGGAGATGAGAGTCAGGCAGTACACGAGAGGGAGTCTTTGGACGAGAGTTAGGAAGGACAGGAGGATTGGATCGAGAGTTAAGCAGGACTGAAAAGAGACGCCTGGGACTAGAGTCATGCAGGACAGGAGAGGGAGGCTTGGGACTAGAGTCGGGTAGGACAGGAGAGAGAGGCATGTGAGGAAAGTCAGGAAGGACAGGAGAGAGAGGTTTGGGAAGAGAGTCAGGCAAGACAGGAGAGAGAGGCTTGGGACAAGAGTAAGGCAGGGTGGGAGACTGAAGATTGGGACGAGAGTGAGGCAGGACTGGAGAGAGAGTTTGGGACGAAAGCCAGGCTGGTTAGGAGAGAGAGACTTGGGACGAGAGTCAAGCAATGTGGGAAAGAGAGGACTGGGAGGAGAGTTAGGCAGTGCTGGAGAGAGAGTTTGGGACGAGAGTCAGGCTTTGTAGGAGACAGGGGCTTGGGACGAGAGTCAGGCAGGTCATGAGAGAGAGGCTTTGGACGAGAGTCAGGCAGGACAGGAGAAAGAGGCTTGGGACGAGAGTCAGCCAGGGCAGGAGAGAGAGGCACTGTACGAGAGTCAGGTAGGATAGGAGATAGAGGCTTGGGGCGAGAGTCAGGCAAAACAGGAGATAGAAGCTTGGGACGAGAGTCAGGCAGATCAGGAGAGAGAGGCTTAGGATGAGAGTCAGGCAGGACAGAAGAGAGAAGCATGGAAGGAGAGTCAGATAGGACAGGAGAGAGAGTTTTGGGACTAGAGTCAGGTAGGACAGGGGAGAGGGGCTTAGGACGAGAGTCAGGCATGACAGGAGAGAGAGGCTTGGGACGAGAGTCAGGCAGGACAGGAAAGAGAGGCTTGGGACGAGAGTCAGGGAAGACATAAGAGAAAGGCTTGGGACGAGAGTCAGGCAAGGTGGGAGAGAGAGGATTGGGACGAGAGTCATATAGGACTGGAGAGAGAGCTTGGGACGAGAGTCAGGCAGGAGAGGAGAGAGAGGCTTTAGGCGAGACAGGCAGGACAGGAGAGAGAGGCTTTGGACGAGAGTCAGGAAAGACAGGAGAGGGAGGATTGGATGGAGAGTCATGCAGCACAGGAAAGAGAGGCCTGGGACTAGAGTCAGGCAGGACAGGAGAGAGAGGCTTTGGACGAGAGTCAGGTAGGACAGGAGAGAGACGCTTGGGACGAGAGTCAGGCAAGACAAAAGAAAGACGCTTGGGACGAGAGTCAGGCAGATCAGGAGAGAGAGGCTTCGGATGAAATTCAAGCAGGACAGAAGAGTGAAGCATGGGACGAGAATCAGGCAGGACAGGATAAAGAGGCTTAGGACGAAAGTCAGGTAAGACAGGGGAGGAAAGGCTTAGGCCGACAGTCAGGCATGACTCGAGAGATAGGCTATGGACGTGAGTCAGGCAGGACAGGATAGAGAGGGTTAGGACGAAAGTCTGGCAGAATAGGAGATAGAGGCCTGGGACGGCTGTCAGGCAGGACAGGAGAGCGAGGCTTGGGACGAGAGTGATGGAGGACAGCAGAAAGAGGCTTAGGACGAGAGTCAGGAAGGATAGGATAGAGAGTCTTATGACGAGAGTCAGGCAGGACAGGAGAGAGAGGCTTGGGAGAAGAGGCAGGCAGGAATGGAGTGAGAGGCATAGGACTAGATTCAGGCAGTACAGGAGAGAGAGGATTGGGACGAGAGTCAGGCAGGAAAGGAGAGAGAGGTTTGGGACGAGAGTCAGGCAGGACAGGAGAGAAAGGTTTGGGACGACAGTCAGGAAGGACAGGAGAGAGAGTCTTGGGACGAGAGTCAGGCAGGGCAGGAGAGAGAGGCTTGTGAGTAAAGGCATGCAGGACCCGAGAGAGAATCTTGGGATGAGAGTCAGGCAGGACAGGAGAGAGAGGCTTGGGACGAGAGTCACGCTCAGCAGGAGAGAAGCTTGGGACGAGAGTCAGGCCGGGTAAGAGAGAGGGTATTGTGTTGCGAGTCAGGCAGGACAGGAGAGAGAGGTTTGGGTCTAGAATCAGGCAGGGCAGGAGGGAGGGGCTTGGGACCGAGTCATTCAGGATATGAGAGAAAGGCTTGGGACGAGAATCTATCAGGAGAGGTGAGAGAGGTGCTTAGGACGAGAGTCAGGCAGGACAGGAGAGAGATAATTGGAAAGTGAGTTAGGCAGGATAGGAGAGAGAGGCTTGTGACGAGAGTCAGGCTCAGCAGGAGAGAGGCCTGGGATGAGAGTCAAGCTGGGGAAGAGTGAGGGGCTTGTGACGAGAGTCAGGAAGGACAGGAGAAAGAGGCTTGGGACAAGAATCATGCAGGGTAGGGGAGAGGGTCTTCGGACCAGTCAGGCAAGAGTCTTGGGACGAGAGTCAGGCAGAAAAAGAGAGAGAGGCTTCGGATGTGTTTCAGGCAGGACAGAAGAGAGACGCATGGGACGAGAGCCAGGCAGGACAGGAGAGAGAGTCTTTGGAAGCGAGTCAGGCAGGACAGGAGATAGAGGCTTGAGACAGAGTCATGCAGGATAGGAGAGAGACGATTGGGATGGGAGTCAGGCAAGAGAGTAGAGAGAGGCTTGGGGCGAGAATCAGGTAAGACAGGAGAGAGAAGCTGGAGACGAGAGTACAGGAGAGGGAGTCTTTGGACGAGAGTCAGGAAGGACAGGAGGATTGGATCGAGAGTTAAGTAGGACTGGAGAGAGACGCCTGGGACTAGAGTTATGCAGGACAGGAGAGGGAGGCTTGTGACTAGAGTCACGTTGGACAGGAGAGAGAGGCATGGGAGGAAAGTCAGGCAGGACAGGAGAGAGAGGCTTGGGACGAGAGTCAGGCAAGACAGGAGAGAGAGGCTTGGGACAAGAGTCAGGCAGGGTGGGAGACGGAAGATTGGGACGAGAGTCAGGCAGGACTGGAGAGAGAGTTTGGGACGAGAGTCAGGCTGGTAGGAGAGAGAGACTTGGGACGAGAGTCAAGCAATGTGGGAAAGAGAGGACTTGGGACGAGAGTCAGGCAGGACAGGAGAGAGAGGCTTGGGACGAGAGTCAGGCAATGTGGGAAAGAGAGGACTGGGACGAGAGTTAGGCAGTGCTGGAGAGAGAGAGTTTGGGACGAGAGTCAGGCTTGGTAGGAGAGAGGGGCTTAGGACGAGAGACAGGCAGGTCATGAGAGAGAGTCTTTGGACGAGAGTCAGGCAGGACAGGAGAGAGAGGCCTGGGACGAGAGTCAGGCAAGACAGGAGATAGAGGCTTGGTACGAGAGTCAGGCAGATCAGGAGAGAGAGGCTTAGGATGAGAGTCAGGCAGGACAGAAGAGAGAAGCATGGGAGGAGAGTCAGACAGGAACGAGAGAGAGGTTTGGGACTAGAGTCAGGTGGGACAGGGGAGAGGGGCTTAGGACGAGTGTCAGGCATGACAGGAGAGAGAGGCTTGGGACGAGAGTCAGGCAGGACAGGAGAGAGAGGCTTGGGACGAGAGTCAGGGTAGACATAAGAGAGAGGCTTGGGACGAGAGTCAGGCAGGGTGGGAGAGAAAGGATTGGGACGAGAGTCATGAAGGACTGGAAAGAGAGCTTGAAACGAGAGTCAGGCAAGAGAGGAGAGAGAAGGCTTTGGGCGAGAGTCAGGCAGGACAGGAGAGAGGGTTGGAGACGAGACACAGGCAGGACAGGAGAGAAAGGCTTTGGACGAGAGTCAGGAAGGACAGGAGTGGGAGGATTGGATGGAGAGTCATGATGGACAGGAAAGAGAGGCCTGGGAGTAGAGTCAGGGAGGACAGGAGAGAGAGGCTTGGGACGAGTGTCAGGTAGGACAGGAGAGAGATCCTTCGGACGAGAGTCAAGCAATGTGGGAAAGAGAGGGCTGGGACGAGAGTTAGGCCGAACTGGAGAAAGAGTTTGGGACGAGAGTCAGGCTTAGAAGGAGAGAGTTGCTTGGGACGAGAGTCAGGCAGGGCATGAGAGAGAGGCTTGGTACGAAAGTCAGGCAGGACAGGAGAGATAGGCTTGGGCGAGAGTCAGGCAGGGTCCTACCCTGCCTGACTCTCGCATGGAACGAGAGTCAGGGAGGATAGGAGAGAGAGTCTTCGAACGAGAGTCAGGTAGGACAGGAGAGAGAGGCTTGTGACAGAGTCAGGTAGGATAGGAGAGAGAGGCTTGGGATGTGAGTCAGGCAGGAGAGTAGAGAGAGGCTTGGGATGAATCAGGCAGGACAGGAGAGAGAGGCTTTGGAGAGAATCAGGCCAGGAGAGGTGAGAAAGGGCTTCGGACGAGAGTCAGGCAGGAAGGAGAGAGAGCTTGGGAATTAGAGTCAGGCAGGACAGAGAGAGAGGCTTGGGCGAGAGTCAGGCTCGAGGAGAGAGGGCTTGGAGACGACAGTCATGGGGTAAGAGAGAGGGGCTTGTGACGAGAGTGAGGCAGGACAGGAGGGAGAGCTTAGGGCGAGAATCATGCAGGGAGAGTAGAGGCTAGGACAGTCAAAACAGGAAGGAGAGTGGGACGAGAGAGGCTTAGAGGAGAGACTTCGGATGTCAGGTAGGACAGAAGGGAGAGGCATGGACGAGAGTTAGGCAGGAAGGAGAGAGAGTTTGGCGATAGTCAGGCAGAATAGGAGAGAAGGCTTGGGACAGGTCAGGCAGGTGGAGAGAGAGGTTGGGAAAGAGTCAGGCAGAGAGGAGAGAGAGGCTTGGACAAGTCGGATGACAGGAAGAGAGCTGGAGACGAGAGCAGGATGGGAGAGGCTTTGGACAGAGTAGGAGGCCAGGAGAGAGAGATGATGGAGAGTCAGCAGACAGGAAAGGGGCTGGGACAGAGTCAGGCAGGACAGAGAGAGAGGCTTGAAAAGAGTCAGGCAGGATAGGAGAGAGATTGGGAGAAGTCAGGCAGGGAGAGAGAGAGGCTTGGGCGAGAGTCAGGGAGACAGGAGAGAGAGCTGAGAGAGAGTCAGGAGACAGGAGAGAGAGGCTTTGGGACGGAGACGGAGGATGGATCGAGCAGGAGAAGAGAGGCCTGGATAGAGTCAGGCAGAAGAGAGGAGGCTTGGACGAGAGTCAGGAGGACAGGAGAGAGATGGGACGAAATTCAGCAGACAGGGAGAGAAGATTGGACGAGAGTCAGGCAAGACAGAGAGAGAGGCTTGGGACAAATCAGGCAGGGGGAGAGAGAGGATTGGACGAAATCAGGCAGGAATGGAAAGAGAGCTTGCAACGAAGTCAGGCAGGAGGAGAGAGACTTGGACGAGAGTCAGCATGTGGGAAAGAGAGGCTGGGACGAGAGTAGGCTTGGGGTGGGAGAGAGGTGTAGAGATAGGGCTTGGACGAGAGTCAGGCGGGCAGGAGAGAGATGCTTGGGCGAGATCAGGCAGGAGAGAGAGAGGCTGGAACGAGAGTCAGACAGACAGGAGGAGAGTTGGGACGAGAGTCAGGCGGGAAGAGGAGGAGAGAGGCGACGGAGAGAGGTTAGGACAGAAGGATAGTAGAGTCTGGGACGAGAGTCAGGCAGCAGGAAGAGGCTTGGACGAAGTCAGCCGGTAGAGAGAGGGCTTGTGACGAGAGTGAGGCAGACATGAGTAGAGAGGCTTGGGACGAGGATCATGCAGGGTAGGGTAGAGGGGCTTCGGACCAGTCAGGCAAGACAGGAGGGAGAGTCGTGGGACGAGAGTCAGGCAGGAAAGGAGAGAGAGGCATCGGATGTGTTTCAGGCAGGACAGAAGAGAGAGGAATTGGACGAGAGTCAGGCAAGACAGGAGAGAGAGTCTTCGGAAGAGAGTCAGGCAGGATAGGAGAGAGAGGCTTGGGACAGAGTCACGCAGGATAGGAGAGAGAGGCTTGTAAAGAGAGTCAGGCAGGAGAGGAGAGAGAGGCTTTGGGCGAGAGTCAGGCATGACAGGAGAGAGAGGCTGGAGACGAGAGACAAGCAGGACAGGAGATAGAGAGGCTGTGGACGAGAGTCAGGAAGGACAGGAGAGAGAAAATTGGATGGAGAGTCATACAGGACAGGAAAGAGATGCCTGGGACTAGAGTCAGGCAGGACAGGAGAGAGAGGCTTGGGACGAGAGTCAGGTAGGAGAAGAGAGAGAGGCATGGGACGAGGTCAGCAGAACAGGAGAGAGAAGATTGGGACGAGAGTCAGGCAAGACATGAGAGAGAGGCTTGGGACAAGAGTCAGGCAGGGTGGGAGAGAGAGGATTCGGACGAAAGTCAGGCAGGAATGGAAAGAGAGCTTGCAACGAAAGTCAGGCTAGGTAGGAGAGAGAGGCTTGGGACGAGAGTCAAGCAATGTGGGAAAGAGAGGACTGGGACGAGAGTTAGGCTTGAGTGGAGAGAGAGTTTGGGACGAGGGTCAGGCTTGGTAGGAGATAGGGGCTTGGGACGAGAGTCAGGCGGGGCATGAGAGAGATGCTTGGGACGAGAGTCAGGCAGGACAGGAGAGAGAGGCATGGAACGAGAGTCAGACAGGACAGGAGAGAGAGGTTTGGGACGAGAGTCAGGCAGGACAGGAGAGAGAGGCATGGAACGAGAGTCAGACAAGACAGGAGAGAGCGGCTTAGGACGAGACTCAGGCATGACAGTAGAGTCTTGGGACGAGAGTCAGGCTCAGCAGGAGAGAGGCTTGTGACGAGAGTCAGGCCGGGTAAGAGAGAGGGGCTTGTGACGAGAGTGAGGCAGCATGAGTGAGAGGCTTGGGACGAGGATCATGCAGTTTAGGGTAGAGGGGCTTCGGACCAGTCAGGCAAGACAGGAGGGAGAGTCGTGGGACGAGAGTCAGGTAGGAAAGGAGAGAGAGGCATCGGATGTGTTTCAGGCAGGAAAGAAGAGAGAGGAATTGGACGAGAGTCAGGCAAGACAGGAGAGAGAGTCTTCGGAAGAGAGTCAGGCAGGATAGGAGAGAGAGGCTTGGGACAGAGTCACGCAGGATAGGAGAGAGAGGCTTGTGAAGAGAGTCAGGCAGGAGAGGAGAGAGAGGCTTTGGGCGAGAGTTAGGCATGACAGGAGAAAGAGGCTGGAGACGAGAGACAAGCAGGACAGGAGAGAGAGAGGCTTTGGACGAGAGTCAGGAAGGACAGGAGAGAGAAAATTGGATGGAGAGTCATGCAGGACAGGAAAGAGAGGCTTGGGACTAGAGTCAGGCAGGACAGGAGAGAGAGGCTTGGGACGAGAGTCAGGTAGGAGAAGAGAGAGAGGCATGGGACGAGATTCAGGCAGGACAGAAGAGAGAAACATGGGACAAGAGTCAGGCAGGACAGGATAGAGAGGCTTAGGACGATAGTCAGGTAAGAAAGGGGAGAGAGGCTTAGGACGAGAGTCAGGAATGACTGGATAGAGAGGCTTGGGACGAGAGTTAGGCAGGACAGGAGAAAGAGGGTTAGGATAAGAGTCGGGCAGAATAGGAGATAGAGGCGTGGGACGAGTGTCAGGCAGGACAGGAGAGCGAGGTTTGGGACGAGAGGCAGGGAGGACAGGAGAAAGAGGCTTAGGACGAGAGTCAAGAAGGACAGGTGAGAGGTTCTTGGGACGAGAATCAGGCAGGACAGGAGAGAGGCTTGGAAGGAGAGTCAGGCAGGACCGGAATGAGAGGCATGGGACTAGATTCAGGCAGGACAGGAGAGAGAGGCTTGGGACAATAGTCAGGTAGGAAAGGAGAGAGAGGTGTGGGACGAGAGTCAGGCAGGGCAGTAGAGAAAGGCTTGGGACGACAGTCAGGAAGGACAGGAGAGAGAATCTTGAGACGAGAGTCAGGCAGGAAAGGAGAGAGAGGCTTGTGAGGAAAGGCATGCAGGACCGGAGAGAGAGTGTTGGGACGAGAGTCAGGCAGGACAGGAGAGAGATGCTTGGGATGAGAGTTAGTCTCAGCAGGAGAGAGGCTTGGGACGAGAGTCAGGCCGGGTAAGAGAGAGGGGCTTGTGACGAGAGTCAGGCAGGACAAGAGAGAGATGTTTTTGTCGAGAATCAGTCAGGGTAGGAGAGAGAGGCTTAGAACCGAGTCATTCAGGACATGATAGAAAGGCTTGGGACGAGAATCGGGCAAGACAGGTGAGAAAGGGGCTTGGGACGAGAGTTAGGGAGGATAGGAGAGAGATACTTGGAACGTGAGTCAGGCAGGACAGGAGAGAGAGGCTTGTGAAAAGAGTCAGGCTCGGCAGGAGAGATTCTTGGGACGAGAGTCAGGCCGGGTAAGAGAGAGGGGCTTGTGACGAGAGTCAGGAAGGAGAAGAGAGAGAGAGGCTTGGGACGAGAATCATGCAGGGTTGGGGAGAGGGGCTTCGGACCAGTCTGGCAAGACAGGAGCAAGAGTCTTGGGACGAGAGTCAGGCAGGAAAAGAGCGAGAGGCTTCGGATGTGTTTCAGGCCGGACAGAAGAGAGAGGCATGGGACAAGAGCCAAGCAGGACAGGAGAGAGAGTCTTCCGACGAGAGTCAGGCAGGACAGGTGAGAGAGGCTTGGGACAGAGTCAGGCAGGATAGGAGAGAGAGGCTTGGGATGAGAATCAGGCAGGAGAGTAGAGAGAGGCTTGTGGCAAGAGTCAGGCAGGACAGGAGAGAGAGGCTGGAGACGAGAGTCAGGCAGTACAGGAGAGAGAGGCTTTGCACGAGAGTCAGGGCGAAAAGGAGGATTGGATCGAGAGTTATGCAGGACTGGAGAGAGAGGCATGGGACTAGAGTCAAGCAGGACAGGAGAGGGAGGCTTGGGACGAGAGTCAGGTAGGACAGGAGAGAGAGGCATGGGAGGAAAGTCAGGCAGGACAGGAGAGAGAGGCTTGGGACAAGAGTCAGGCAAGGCGGGAGAGAGAGGATTGGGACGAGAGTCAGGCAGTACTGGAGAGAGAGCTTGGGACTAAAGTCAGGCTGGGTAAGAGAGAGAAGCTTGGGACGAGAGTCAAGCAATGTGGGAAAGAGAGTCCTGGGACGAGAGTTAATCAGGACTGGAGAGAGAGTTTGGGATGAGAGTCAAGTTTGGTAGGAGAGAAGGGCTTGGGACGAGAGTCAGGCAGGGTAGGAGAGAGAGGCATGGGACGAGAGTCATGGAGTACAGGAGAGAAAGGCTTGGGATGAGAGTGAGGCAAGACAGGAGAAAGGTTTGGGACGAGGGTCAGGAAGATCAGGAGAGAGAGGCTTAGGATGAGTGTCAGGCAGGACATAAGAGAGAAGCATGGGACGAGAGTCAGACAGGACAGGAGTGAGAGGTTTGGGACGAGGGTCAGGTAGGACAGGGGAGAGAGGCTTAGGACGAGAGTCAGGCATGACAGTAGAGAGAGGCTTGGAACGAAATTCAGACAGGGTAGGAGAGAGAGGCTTGGGACGAAATTCAGGCAGGGCAGGAGAGAGAGGCTTGGGACCGAGTCAGGCAGGATAGGAGAGAGAGAGGCTTGGGACGAGAATCAGGCAGGAGAGGTGAGAGTGAGGCTTGGGTTGAGAGTCAGGCAGGACAGGAGAGAGACACTTGGAACGAGAGTCAGGCAGGACAGTAGAGAGAGGCTTGGGACGAGAGTCAGGCTCGGCAGGAGAGAGGCTTGGGACGAGACTCATGCCGGGTATGAGAGAGGGGCTTGTTACGAGAGTGAGGCAGGACAGGAGAGAGATGCTTGGGACGAGAATCATTCAGGGTAGGGTAGAGGGGCTTCGAACCAGTCAGGCAAGACAGGAGGGAGAGTCGTGGGACGAGAGTCAGGCAGGAAAGGAGAGAGAGGCTTCGGATGTTTTTCAGGCAGGACGGAAGAGAGAGGCATGGGACGAGAGTAAGGCAGGACAGGAGAGAGAGTCTTCGGCTGAGTTCAGGCAGGATAGGAGAGAAAGGCTTGGGACAGAGTCAGTCAGGATAGGAGAGAGAGGCTTGGGAAGAGAGTCAGGCACGAGAGGAGAGAGAGGCTTTGGGGGAGTCAGGCATGACAGGAGAAAGAGGCTGAAGACAAGAGACAGGTAGGACAGGAGAGAGAGGCTTTGGACGAGAGTCAGGAAAGACAGGAGAGAGAGGATTGGATGGAGAGTCATGCAGGACAGGAAAGAGGGGCCTGGGACTAGAGTCAGGCAGGACAGGAGAGAGAGGCTTAAGACAGAGTCAGGCAGGATTAGAGAGATAGTCTAGGGATGAGAGTCAAGCATGAGAGTAGAGAGAGTCTTGGGGCCAGAGTCAGGTAGGACGAGAGAGAGTCGCTGGAGACGAGAGTCAGGCAGTACAGAAGAGAGAGGCTTTGGACGAGAGTCAGGAAGGACAGGAGGATTGGATCGAGAGTCATGCAGGACTGGAAGGAGAGGCTTGGGACTAGAGTCAGGCAGGACAGGAGATGGAGGCTTGGGACGAGACTCAGGTAGGACAGGAGAGAGAGGCATGGGACGAAAGTCAGGCAGGACAGGAGAGAGAGGCTTGGGACGAGAGTCAGGCAAGTCAGGAGAGAGAGGCATGGGACAAGAGTCAGGCAGGGTGGGAGAGAGAGGCTAGGGACGAGAGTCAAGCAATGTGGGAAAGAAAGGGATGGGATGAGAGTTAGGTTGGAATGGAGAGAGAGTTTGGGACTATAGTCAGATTTGGTAGGGGAGAGGGGCTTGGGACGAGAGTCAGGCAGGGCATTAGAGAGAGGCTTGGGATGAGAGTCAGGCAGGACAGGAGAGAGAGGCTTTGGACGAGTCAGGCAGGGCAGGAGAGAGAGGCATGGGGAAAGAGTCAGGGAGGACAGGAGAGAGAGGCTTGGGACGAGAGTCAGGCAAGACAGGAGAGAGAATTTGGAACGAGAGTCAGGTAGATCAGGAGAGAGAGGCTTAGGATGATAGTCAGGCAAGACAGAAGAGAGAACCATGGGACGAGAGTCAGACAGGACAAGAGAGAGAAGTTTGGGACGAAAGTCAGGTAGGACAGGGGAGAGAGGCTTAGGACGAGAGTCAGGCATGACAGTAGAGAGAGGCTTGGGACGAAATTCAGGCAGGGCCAGAGAGAGATGCTTGGGACGAAATTCAGGCAGGGCAGGAAAGAGAGGCTTGGGACCGAATCAGGCAGAATAGGAGAGAGAGGCTTGGGACGAGAATCAGGTAGACAGGAGAGAGAGGGGCTTCGGACGAGAGTCAGGCAGGACAGGAGAGAGACCCTTGGAACGAGATTCAGGAAGGACATTAGAGAGAGGCTTGGGACGAGAGTCAGGCTCGGCAGGAGAGAGGTTGGGACGAGCGTTAGGCCTGGTAAGAGAGAGGGGTTTGTGACGAGAGTCAGGGTAGGGGAGAGGGGCTTCGGACCAGTCAGGCAAGAGTCTTGGGACGAGAGTCAGGCAGGAAAAGACAGAGAGGCTTCGGACGTGTTTCAGGCAGGACAGAAGAGAGACGCATGGGAAGAGAGCCAGGCAGGACAGGAGAGAGAGTCTTTGGAAGCGAGTCAGGCAGGACAGGAGAGAGAGGCTTGGGACAGAGTCAGGCAGGATAGGAGAGAGACGACTGGGATGAGAGTCAGGCAGGAGAGTAGAGAGAGGCTTCGGGCGAGAATCAGGTAAGACAGGAGAGAGAAGCTGGAGACGAGAGTCAGGCAATACAGGAGAGGGAGTCTTTGGACGCGAGTCAGGAAGGATAGGAGGATTGGATCGAGAGTTAAGCAGGACTGGAAAGAGACGCCTGGAACTAGAGCCATGCAGGACAGGAGAGGGAGGCTTGTGACTAGAGTCAGGTAGGAAAGGAGAGAGAGGCATGGGGGAAAAGTCAGGCAGGACAGTAGAGAGAGTCTTGGGACGAGAGTCAAGCAAGACAGGAGAGAGAGGCTTGGGACAAGAGTCAGACAGGGTGGGAGACGGAAGATTGGGACGAGAGTCAGGCAGGACTGGAGAGAGAGTTTTGGACGAAAGTCAGGCTGGGTAGGAGAGAGAGACTTGGGACGAGAGTCAAGCAATGTGGGAAATAGAGGGCTGGGATGAGAGTTAGGCAGTGCTGGAGAAAAAGTTTGGGACGTGAGTCAGGCTTGGTAGGAGAGAGGGGCTTGGGACAAGAGTCAGGCAGGTCATGAGAAAGAGGCTTTGGACGAGAGTCAGGCAGGACAGGAGAGAGAGGATTGGGACGAGAGTCAGCCAGGGCAGGAGAGAGAGGCATGGTACGAGAGTCAGGGAGGACAGGAGAGAGACGCTTGGGACGAGAGTCAGGCAAGACAGGAGATAGATGCTTGGGACGAGAGTCAGGCAGATCAGGAGAGAGAGGCTTAGGATAAGAGTCAGGAAGGACAGAAGAGAGAAGCATGGGAGGAGAGTCAGACAGGACAGGAGAGAGAGGTTTGGGACTAGAGTCAGGTAGGACAGGGGAGAGGGGCTTAGGACGAGAGTCAGGCATGACAGGAGAGAGGGGCTTGGGACGAGAGTCAGGAAGGACAGGAGAGAGAGGCTTGGGACGAGGGTCAAGGAAGACATAAGAGAGAGGCTTGGGACGAGAGTCAGGCAGGACAGGAGAGAGAGGTTGGAGACGAGACCCAGGCATGACAGGAGAGAGAGGCTTTGGACGAGAGTCAGGAAGGACAGGAGAGGGAGGATTGGATGGAGAGTCATGTAGGACAGGAGAGAGAGGCCTGGGACTAGAGTCAGGCAGGACAGGAGAGGGGCTTGGGACGAGAGTCAGGTAGGACAGGAGAGAGAGGCTTGTGAAAAGAGTCAGTCAGGACAGGAGAGAGAGGTTTGGGACGAGAGTCAGACAGGGCATGAGAGAGAGGCTTAGGATGAGAGTCAGGACGAACAGAAGAGAGAAGCATGGGACGAGAGTCAGGCAGGACAGGATAGAGAGTCTTAGAATGAGAGTCAGGAAAGACAAGGGAGATAGGCTTAGGACGAGAGTCAGGCATGACAGGAGAGAGAGGCTTGGGACGAGAGGCAGGCAGGACAGGAGAGAGAGGGTTAGGACGAGTCAGGAAGGACAGGAGAGGGAGTATTGGATGGAGAGTCATGCAGGACATGGAAGAGTCACGAAGGACATGGAAGAATCGGAGATAGAGGCCTGGGACGAGTGTTAGGCAGGACAGGAGAGAGAGTTTTGGGATAGAGTCAGGCAGGATAGGAGAGAGAGGCTTAGGAAGAGAGTCAGGCAGTAGAGGAGAGAGGCTTTGGGCGAGAATCAGGCAGGACAGGAGAGAGAGGTTGGAGACGAGAGACTGGCAGGACAGGAGAGAAAGGCTTTGGACGAGAGTCAGGAAGGAGAGTAGAGCGAGTATTGGCTGGAGAGTCATGCAGGACATGGAAGAGGGTTGCTTGGGACGAGAGTCAGGAAGGACAGGAGAGAGAGGCTTGGGACGAGAGTCAGGCCGGACAGGAGAGAGAGGCTTGGGACGAGAGTCAGGGAAGACATAAGAGAGAGGCTTGGGACGAGAGTCAAGCAGGGTGGGAGAGAGAGGGTTGGGACGAGAGACGGGCAGGACTGGAGAGAGAGCTTGGGACGAGAGTCAGGCTGGGTAGGAGAGAGGGGCTTGGAAAGAGAGTCCGGCAGGGCAAGAGAGAGAGGCAAGGGACGAGAGTTCAGGCCGGAGAGGAGAGAGAGTTTAGGGACGAGAGTCAGGCACGAGAGGACAGAGAGGCTTGGGACGAGAGTCAGCCAGGGCAGGAGAGAGAGGCATGGTACGAGAGTAAGGGAGGACAGGAGAGAGACGCTTGGGACGAGAGTCAGGCAAGACAGGAGATAGAGGCTTGGGACGAGAATCAGGCAGATCAGGAGAGAGAGGTTTAGGATAAGAGTCAGGCAGGACAGAAGAGAGAAGCATGGAAGGAGAGTCAGACAGGACAGGAGTGAGAGGTTTGGGACTAGAGTCAGGTAGGACAGGGGAGAGGGGCTTAGGACGAGAGTCAGGCATGACAGGAGAGAGAGGCTTGGGACGAGAGTCAGGCAGGACAGGAGAGAGAGGCTTAGAACGAGAGTCAGGGAAGACATAAGAGTGAGGCTTGGGACGAGAGTCAGACAGGGTGGGAGAGAGAGTATTGGGACGAGAGTCATAAAGGACTGGAGAGAGAGATTGGGACGAGAGTCAGGCAGGAGAGGAGAGAGAGGCTTTGGGCGAGAGTCAGGCAGGACAGGAGAGAGAGGTTGAAGATGAGACCCAGGCAGGACAGGAGAGAGAGGCTTTGGACGAGAGTCAGGTAGGACAGGAGAGAGAGGCTTGGGAAAAGAGTCAGCCAGGACAGGAGAAAGAGGTTTGGGACCAGAGTCAGACAGGGCAGGAGAGAGAGGCTTAGGATGAGAGTCAGGACGAACAGAAGAGAGAAGCATGGGACGAGAGTCAGGTAGGACAGGATAGAGAGTCTTAGAACGAGAGTCAGGAAAGACAAGGGAGAGGGGCTTAGGACGAGAGTCAGGCATGACAGGAGAGAGAGCCTTGGGACGAGAGTCAGGCAGGACAGGAGAGAGAGGGTTAGGACGAGAGTCAGAAAGGACAGGAGAGGGAGTATTGGATGGAGAGTCATGCAGGACATGGAAGAGTCATGCAGGACATGGAAGAATCGGAGATAGAGGCCTGGGACGAGTGTCAGGTAGGACAGGAGAAAGAGTTTTGGGACAGAGTCATGCAGGGTAGGAGAGAGAGGTTTGGGAAGAGAGTCAGGCAGTAGAGGAGAGAGAGGCTTTGGGCTAGAGTCAGGCAGGACAGGAGAGAGAGGTTGGAGACGAGAGACTGGCAGGACAGGAGAGACAAACTTTGGACGAGAGTCAGGAAGGACAGGAGAGCGAGTATTGCATGGAGAGTCATGCAGGACATGGAAGAGGGAGGCTTGGGACGTGAGTCAGGAAGGACAGGAGAGAGAGGCATGGGACGAGAGTCAGGCCGGACAGGAGAGAGAGGCTTGGGACGAGAGTCAGGGAAGACATAAGAGAGAGGCTTGTGAAGAGAGTCAAGCAGGGTGGGAGAGAGGGTTGGGACGAGAGACAGGCAGGACTGGAGAGAGAGCTTGGGACGAGAGTCAGGCTGGGTAGGAGAGAGGGGCTTGGAAAGAAAGTCCGGCAGGGCAAGAGAGAGAGGCAAGGGACGAGAGTTCAGGCCGGAGAGGAGAGAAAGTCTAGGCACGAGAGTCAGGCAGGAGAGGACAGAGAGGCTTGGGACGAGAGTCAGCCAGGGCAGGAGAGAGAGGCATGGTACGAGTGTCAGGGAGGACAGGAGAGAGAGGCTTGGGACGAGAGTCAGGCAAGACAGGAGATAGAGGCTTGGGACGAGAGTCATGCAGATCAGGAGAGAGAGGCTTAGGATGAGAGTTAGGCAGGACAGAAGAGAGAAGCATGGGTCGAGAGTCAGACACGAGAGGAGAGAGAGGTTTGGAACTAGAATCAGGTAGGACAGGGGAGAGGTGCTTAGGACGAGAGTCAGGCAGATCAGGAGAGAGAGGCTTGGGACGAGAGTCAGGCAGGACAGGAGAGAGAGGCTTGGGACGAGAGTCAAGGAATATATAAGAGAGAGGCTTGGGACGAGAGTCAGGAGGGGTTGGAGAGAGAGGATTGGAACGAGAGTCGTGAAGGACTGGAGAGAGAGCTTCGGACGAGAGTCAGGCAGGAGAGGAGAGAGAGGCTTTGGGCGAAAGTCAGGCAGGACAGGAGAGAGATAATTGGAAAGTGAGTCAGGCAGGATAGGAGAGAGAGGCTTGTGACGAGAGTCAGGCTCGGCAGGAGAGAGGCCTTGGACGAGAGTCAAGCTGGGGAAGAGAGAGGGGCTTGTGACGAGAGTCAGGAAGGACAGGAGAAAGAGGCTTAGGACGAGAATCATGCAGGGTAGGGGAGAGGGGCTTCGTACCAGTCAGGCAAGAGTCTTGGGACGAGAGTCAGGCAGGAAAGGAGAGAGAGGCTTCGGATGTGTTTCAGGCAGGACAGAAGAGAGACGCATGTGACGAGAGGCAGGCAGGACAGGAGAGAGAGTCTTTGGAAGCGAATCAGGCAGGACAGGAGAGAGAGGCTTGAGACAGAGTCAGTCAGGATAGGAGAGAGACGATTGGGATGAGAGTCAGGCAGGAGAGTAGAGAGAGGTTTGGGGAGAGAATCAGGTAAGACAGGAGAGAGAAGCTGGAGAGGAGAGTCAGGCAGTACAGGAGAGGGAGTCTTTGGACGAGAGTCAGGAAGGACAGGAGGATTGGATCGAGAGTTAAGCAGGACTGGAAAGAGACGCCTGGGACTAGAGTCATGAAGGACAGGAGAGGGAGGCTTGGGACTAGAGTCAGGTAGGAAAGGAGAGAGAGGCATGGGAGGAAAGTCAGGCAGGACAGGAGAGAGAGTCTTGGGACGAGTCAAGCAAGACCGGAGAGAGAGGCTTGGGAAAAGAGTCAGGCAGGATGGGAGACCGAAGATTGGGACGAGAGTCAGGCAGGACGGGAGAGAGAGTTTGGGACGAAAGACAGGCTGGGTAGGAGAGAGAGACTTGGGACGAGAGTCAAGCAATGTGGGAAAGAGAGAGCTGGGACGAGAGTTAGGCACTGCTGGAGAGAGAGCTTGGGACGAGAGTCAGGCTTGGTAGGAGAGAGGGGCTTGGGCCGAGAGTCAGGCAGGTCATGAGAGAGAGGGGCTTGGGACGAGAGTCAGGCAGGACAGGAGAGAGAGGCTTAAGACGAGAGTCAGCTAGGGCAGGAGAGAGAGGCATGGTACGAGAGTCATGGAGGACAGGGGAGAGACGCTTGGGACGAGAGTCAGGCAAGACAGGAGATAGAGGCTTGGGACGAGAGTCAGGCAGATCAGGAGAGAGAGGCTTAGGATAAGAGTCAGGCAGGACAGAAGAGAGAAGCATAGGAGGAGAGTCAGACAGGACAGGAGAGAGAGGTTTGGGACTAGAGTCAGGTAGGACAGGGGAGAGGGGCTTAGGACGAGAGTCAGGCATGACAGGAGAGAGAGGCTTGGGACGAGAGTCAGGCAGGACAGGAGAGAGAGGCTTGGAACGAGAGTCAGGGAAGACATAAGAGAGAGGCTTGGGACGAGAGTCAGGCAGGGTGGGAGAGAGAGGATTGGGACGAGAGTCATAAAGGACTGGAGAGAGAGCTTCGGACGAGAGTCAAGCAGGAGAGGAGAGAGAGGCTTTGGGCGAGAGTCAGGCAGGACAGGAGAGAGAGGTTGGAGACGAGACCCAGGCAGGACAAGAGAGAGAGGCTTTGGACGAGAGTCAGGATGGACAGGAGAGTAAGGATTGGATGGAGAGTCATGCAGGACAGGAGAGAGAGGCATGGGACTAGAGACAGGCAGGACAGGAGAGAGAGGCTTGGGACGAGAGTCAGTTATGACAGGAGAGAGAGGCTTGGGAAAAGAGTCAGCCAGGACAGGAGAGAGAGGTTTGGGACGAGAGTCAGACAGGGCATGAGAGAGAGGTTTAGGATGAGAGTCAGGACGAACAGAAGAGAGAACCATCGGACGAGAGTCAGGCAGGACAGGATAGAGAGGCTAAGAACGAGTCAGGAAAGACAAGGGAGAGGGGCTTAGAACGAGAGTCAGGCACGACAGGAGATAGAGGCTTGGGACGAGAGTCAGGCAGGACAGGAGAGAGAGGGTTAGGACGAGAGTCAGAAAGGACAGGAGAGGGAGTATTGGATGGAGAGTCATGCAAGACAAGGAAGAGTCATGCTGGATATGGAAGAATCGGAGATAGAGACCTGGGACGAGTGTCAGTAGAGAGAGTTTTGGGATAGAGTCAGGCAGGATAGGAGAGAGAGGCTTGGGAAGAGAGTCAGGCAGTAGAGGAGAGAGAGGCTTTGGGCGAGAGTCAGGCAGGACAGGAGAGAGAGGTTTGAGGCGAGAGAATGGCATGACAGGAGAGATAGGCTTTGGACGAGAGTCAGGAAGGACAGGAGAGAGAGGCATTGGACGAGAGTCAGGCCGGACAGGAGAGAGAGGCTTGGAACGAGAGTCATGGAAGACATAAGAGAGAGGCTTGGGACGAGAGTCAAGCAGGGTGGGAGAGAGAGGGGTGGGACGAGAGACAGGCAGGACTAGAGAGAGAGCTTGGGACGAGAGTCAGGCTGGGTAGGAGAGAGGGGCTTGGAAAGAAAGTCCGGCAGGGCAAGAGAGAGAGGCAAGGGACGAGAGTTCAGGCCGGAGAGGAGAGAGAGTTTAGGGACGAGAGTCAGGCAGGAGAGGACAGAGAGGCTTTTGACGAGAGTCAGCCAGGGCTGGGGAGAGAGGCATGGTACGAGGGTCAGGGTGGACAGGAGGGAGAGGCTTGGGACGAGAGTCATGCAGACGAGGAGAGAAGGGCTTAGGATGAGAGTCAGGCAGGACAGAAGAGAGAAGCATGGGACGAGAGTCAGACAGGAGAGGAGAGAGGGGCTTAGGACGAGAGTCAGGCAGATCAGGAGAGAGAGGCTTGGGACGAAAGTCAGGCAGGACAGGAGAGAGAGGCTTGGGACGAGATTCAGGGAATATATAAGAGAGAGGCTTGGGACGAGAGTCAGGCAGGGTGGGAGAGAGAGGATTGGGACGAGAGTCATGAAAGACTGGAGAGAGAGCTTCGGACGAGAGTCAGGCAGGAGAGGAGAGAGAGGCTTTAGGCGAGAGTCAGGCAGGACAGGAGAGAGAGGTTGGAGACGAGACACAG
The DNA here is from genome assembly GCF_036320965.1 of Panulirus ornatus. NCBI lineage: Eukaryota > Metazoa > Arthropoda > Malacostraca > Decapoda > Palinuridae > Panulirus > Panulirus ornatus. Next base: position 6,561,309 of record NC_092225.1, read on the forward strand.
GCAGGACAGGAGAGAGAGGCTTTGGACGAGAGTCAGGAAGGACAGGAGAGGGAGGATTGGATGGAGAGTCATGCAGGACAAGAAAGAGAGGCCTGGGACTAGAGTCAGGGAGGACAGGAGAGGCTTGTGACGAGAGTCAGGTAGGACAGGAGAGAGAGGCTTCGGACGAGAGTCAAGCAATATGGGAAAGAGAGGGCTGGGACGAGAGTTAGGCCGAACTGGAGAGAGAGTTTGGGACGAGAGTCAGGCTTGGTAGGAGATAGGGGCTTAGGATGAGAGTCAGGCAGGGGTTGAGAGAGAGGCTTGGGACGAGAGTCAGCAGTACAGGAGAGAGAGGCTTTGGACGAGAGTCAGGCAGGGCAGGAGAGAGTGGCATGGGACAAGAGTCAGGGAGGACAGGAGAGAGAACCTTGGGAGGAGAGTCAGACAGGACAGGAGAGAGAGGTTTGGGACGAGAGTTAGGTATTACAGGGGAGAGAGGCCTAGGACGAGAGTCATGTATGACAGTAGAGAGAGGCTTGGGACGAAATTCAGGCAGGGCAGGAGAGAGGGGCTTGGGACGAAATTCAGGCAGGGCAGGAGAGAGAGGCTTGGGACCGAATCAGGCAGGATAGGAGAGAGAGGCTTGGGACGAGAATCAGGCAGACAGGTGAGAGAGAGGCTTCGGACGAGAGTCAGGCAGGACAGGAGAGAGACACTTGGAACGAGAGTCAGGCAGGACAGGAGAGAGAGGCTTGGGACGAGAGTCAGGTTCGGCAGGAGAGAGGCTTGGGACGAGAGTTAGGAAGGACTGGAGAGAGAGCTTGGGACGAGAGTCAGTATTGGTAGGAGAGAGGGGCTTAGGACGAGTGTCATGCAGGGCATGAGAGAGAGGCTTGGGACGAGAGGCAGGCTGGAGAGGACGGAGCGGCTTGGGACGAGATTCAGACAGGGGAGAAGAGAGAGGCATTGGACGAGAGTCAGGGAGGACAGTAGAGAGAGGCTTTGGACGAGATTCAGGCAAGACAGGAGAAAGAAGCTTGGGACGAGAGTCAGGCAGATCAGGAGAGAGAGGCTTAGGACGAGAGTCAGGAAAGACTGGGGAGAGAGGCTTAGGACGAGAGTCAGGCATGACAGGAGAGAGGCTTGGGACGAAAGTCAAGCAGGATAGGAGAGAGAGGGTTAGGACGAGAGTCGGGTAAAATCGGAGATAGAGGCCTGGGACGAGTGTCAGGGAGGACAGGAGAGAGAGGCTTGGGACGAGAGTCATTGAGTACAGGAGAAAGACTCTTAGGACGAGAGTCAGGAAGGACAGGAGAGAGAGTCTTGGGACGAGAGTCAGGCATGACAGGAGAGAGAGGCTTTGGGGAGAGGCAGGCAGGACCGGAATGAGAGGCATTGGACTAGAGTCAGGGAGGACAGGAGACAGAGGCTTGGGGCGAGAGTCAGGCAGGAAAGGAGAGAGAGGTTCGGGACGAGAGTCAGGAAGGACAGGAGAGAGAGGCTTGGACGACAGTCAGGAAGGACAGGAGAGAGAGTATTGGGACGAGAGTCAAGGAGGACAGGAGAGTGAGGCTTGTGAGGAAAGGCAGGCAGGACCGGAGAGAGAGTCTTGGGACGAGAGTCAGGCAGGACAGGAGAGAGAGGCTTGAACGAGAGTCATGCAGGACAGGGAAGAGAGGCTTGGGACGAGAATCAAGTTCGGCAGGAGAGAGGCTTGGGACGAGTCAGGCCGGGTAAGCGAGAGGGGCATATGACTAGAGTCAGGCAGAAGAAGAGAGAGAGGTTTGGTACGAGAATCAGTCAGGGCAGGAGAGAGAGGCTTGGGACCGAGTTATTCAGGATATGAGAGAGAGGCTTGGGACGAGAATCAGGCAGCACAGGTGAGAGAGGGGCTTGGGACAAGAGTCAGTGAGGACAGGAGAGAGATGCTTGGAACGTGAGGCTTGGGAGGAGAGGCAGGCAGGACCAGAGAGAGAGGCATTGGACGAGAGTCAGGCAGGACAGGAGAGAGAGGCTTGGGACGAGAGTCAGTCCAGGTAAGAGAGAGGGGATTGTGACGAGAGTCAGGCAAGGACAGAGAGAGAGCTTGGGACGAGAGTCAGTGCAGGAAAGGAGAGAGGCTTCGATGAGTCAGGCAGACAGAGAGAGAGGCTTGGGACGAGAGCAGGCAGGAAGAAGGATACGAGATGTCTTTGGGACGAGAGGTCAGAGCGCAGGACAGGAAGAGAGTCTTTGGACGAGAGTCAGGCAGGAAGGAGAGAGTCAGTCAGGTAGGAGAGAAGGGCTTGTGAAGAGAGTCAGGCAAGTAGGAGAAAGAGGCTACTGATGAGAGTCAGGCAGGACAGGAGAGTGAGGTTGGGGACGAGATTAGGGTAGGACAGGAGAGAGGCTTGGAACGAGTCAGGCACGATAGGAGAGAGAGCTTGGGACGGAATCAGGCAGGACAGGTGAGAGGGGCTTGGGCCAAAGTCAGGCAGGACAGGAGGAGACCTTGGAACGAGAGTCAGCAGGAAAGGAGAGAGAGGCTTGGGCGAGAGTCAGGTTCGGCAGGAGATAGGTCTTGGGACAATAGTCAGGCCGGGTAAGAGAAGGGGCTTGGACGAGAATCAAGCAGGACAGGAGAGAGAGGCTTGGGATGAGAATCATGCACGGTATTGGAGAGGGCTTCGGACAGTCAGGCAAGACAGGAGGGCGATCCGTAGGACGAGAGTCAGGCAGGAAAGGAGAGAGCGGCTTCGGATGTGTTTCAGGCAGGACAGAAGATAGAGGCATGGGACGAGAGTCAGGCAAGACAGGAGAGAGAGTCTTCGGACGTGATTCAGGCAGGACAGGAGAGAGTGGCTTGGGACAGAGTCAGGCAGAATAGGAGAGACAGGCTTGGGACGAGAGTCAGACAGGAGAAGAGAGAGAGGCTTGGTCGAGAGTCAGGCAAGACAGGAGAGAGAGGCTGGAGACGAGAGACAGGCAGGACAGGAGAGAGAGTCTTTGGACGAGAGTCAGGTAGGACAGGAGAGAGAATCATGGGACGAGAGTCAGGCAGGACAGGAGAGAGAGGCTTGGGACGAGAGTCAGGTAAGACGTGAGAGAGAGGCTTGGGACGAGAGCCAGGCAGGGTGGGAGAGAGAGGATTGGGGCGAGAGTCAGGCTGGTTAGGAGAGAGGGGCTTTGGAAGAGAGTCAAGCAGGGCAAGGGAGAGAAGCTTGGGACGAGAGTTCAGGCAAGACAGGACAGAGTGTCTTGGGACGAGAGTCAGGTAGGACAGGACAGAGAGGCTTGGGGGGAGAGTCAAGCATTGTGGGAAAGAGAGGGATGGGACGAGAGTTAGGCAGGACTGGAGAGAGAGCTTGGGACAAGAGTCAGTCTTGGTAGGAGAGAGAGGCTTGGGACGAGTATCAGGCAGGTCATGATAAAGAGGCTTGGGACGAAAGTGAGGCGGAACAGGACAGAGAGGCTTAGGACAAGAGTCAGGCAAGACAGGAGAGAGATGCTTGGGACGAGAGTCAGGCAGATCAGGAGAGAGAGGCTTAGGATGAGATTCAGGCAGGACAAAAGAGAGAAGCATGGGACGAGAGTCAGGCAGGACAGGACAGAGAGGTTTGGGATGAGAGTTAGGCAGAAAAGGGGAGAGAGGCTTAGGACGAGAGTCAGGCAGGACAGAAGAGAGAGGCTTGGGACAGAGTCAGGCAGGATAGGAGAGAGAGGCTTTGGACGAGAGTCAGGCATGAGAAGAGAGAGAGGCTTGGGGCGAGAGTCAGGCAAGGCAGGGGAGAGAAGCTGGAGACGAGAGTCAGCCAGGACTGGAGAGAGAGGCTTGGGACGAGAGTCAGGTACGACATGAGAGAGAGGAATGGGACGAGAGTCAGGCAGGACAGGAGAGAGAGGCTTTTGGAAGAGAGTCATGCAAGACAGGAGAGAGAGTCTTGGGACGAGAGTCAGGCAGAATGGGAGAGAGTGGATTGGGACGAGAGTCAGGCAGGACTGGAGAGAGAGCTAATGACGAGAGTCAGGCTGGGTAGGAGAGAGGGGCGTGGTAAAGAGAGTCAGGCAGGGCAGGAGAGAGAGGCTTGGGACGAGATTTCAGGCGGGACAGGACAAAGAGTCTTGGGACGAGAGTCAAGCAGGACAGGAGAGAGAGGCTTGGGACGAGAGTCAAGCAATGTGGGAAAGAGAGGGCTGGGACGAGAGTTAGGCAGGACTGGAGAGAGAGTTTGGGACGAGAGTCAGGCTTGGTAGGATAGAGGGGCTTGGGTCGAGAGTCAGGTAGGGCATGAGAGAGAGGCTTGGGACGAGAGGCAGGCAGGACAGGACAGAGAGGCTTGGGACGAGAGTCAGGCAGGCCAGAAGAGAGAGGCATGGGACGAGAGTTAGGGAGGACAGGAGAGAGAGTCTTGGGACGAGAGTCAGGCAAGACAGGAGAGAGATGCTTGGGACGAGAGTCAGGCAGATCAGGAGAGAGAGGCTTAGGATGACATTCAGGCAGGACAGAAGAGAGAAGCATGGGACGAGAATCAGGCATGACAGGAGAGAGGCTTGGGACGAGAGTCAGGCATGACAGGAGAGAGGCTTGGGACGAGAGTCAGGCCGGGTTAGAGAGAGGGGCTTGGGGCGAGAGTCCAGTAGGACGGGAGAGAGAAGCTTGGGACGAGACTTATGTAGTGTAGGAGAGAGGGGCTTCGGACCAGTCAGGGAAGACATGACGAAGAGTCTTGGGACGAGAGTCAGGCAGGAAAGCAGGGAGAGGCTTCGGATGTGTTTCTGGGAGGACAGAAGAGAGAGGCCTGGGAAGAGAGTCAGGCAGGAGAGGAGAGAGAGTCTTCAGACGAGAGTCAGGCAGGACAGGAGAGAGAGGCTTGGGACGAGAGTCAGTCAGGGTAGGAGAGAAGGGCTTGTGAAGAGAGTCAGGCAAGTAGGAGAAAGAGGCTACTGATGAGAGTCAGGCAGGACAGGAGAGTGAGGTTTGGGACGAGATTAGGGTAGGACAGGAGAGAGAGGCTTGGAACCGAGTCAGGCACGATAGGAGAGAGAGGCTTGGGACGGGAATCAGGCAGGACAGGTGAGAGGGGGCATTGGGCCAAGAGTCAGGCAGGACAGGAGGGAGACACTTGGAACGAGAGTCAGGCAGGAAAGGAGAGAGAGGCTTGGGACGAGAGTCAGGTTCGGCAGGAGATAGTCTTGGGACAATAGTCAGGCCGGGTAAGAGAGAGGGGCTTGTGACGAGAATCAAGCAGGACAGGAGAGAGAGGCTTGGGATGAGAATCATGCACGGTATTGGAGAGGGGCTTCGGACCAGTCAGGCAAGACAGGAGGGCGATCCGTAGGACGAGAGTCAGGCAGGAAAGGAGAGAGCGGCTTCGGATGTGTTTCAGGCAGGACAGAAGATAGAGGCATGGGACGAGAGTCAGGCAAGACAGGAGAGAGAGTCTTCGGACGTGATTCAGGCAGGACAGGAGAGAGTGGCTTGGGACAGAGTCAGGCAGAATAGGAGAGACAGGCTTGGGACGAGAGTCAGACAGGAGAAGAGAGAGAGGCTTGGTCGAGAGTCAGGCAAGACAGGAGAGAGAGGCTGGAGACGAGAGACAGGCAGGACAGGAGAGAGAATCATGGACGAGAGTCAGGCAGGACAGGAGAGAGAGGGGCAGTGCATGAGAGAGAGGCTTTGGACGAGAGTCAGGCAGGAAAGGAGAGAGAAGCTTCGGATGTGTTTAAGGCAGGACAGAAGAGAGAGGCATGGGACGAGAGCCAGGCAGGACAGGAGAGAGAGTCTTCGGACGAGAGTCAGGCAGGACAGGAGAGAGAGGCTTGTGACAGAATCAGGCAAGATAGGAGAGAAAGGCTTGGGATGAGAGTCAGGCAGGGCAGGTGAGAGAGGCTGGAGACGAGAGTCAGGCAGGATAGGAGAGAGAGGCGTCGGACGAGAGTCAGGAAAGACAGGAGAGGGTGGGTTGGATCGAGAGTCATGCAGGACTGGAGAGAGACGCCTGGGACAAGAGTCTGGCAGAACAGGAGAGGGAGGCTTGGGACGAGAGTGAGGTACGACAGGAGAGAGAGTCATGGGACGAGAGTCAGGCAGGACAGGAGAGAGAGGCTTGGGACGAGCGTCAGACAAGACAGGAGAGAGAGGCTTGGGACGAGCGTCAGGCAGGGTGGGAGAGAGAGAATTGGGACGAGAGTCAGGCAGAACTGGAGAGAGAGCTTGGGACAAGAGTCAGGCTGGTAGGAGAGAGAAGCTTGGGACGAGAGTCAAGCAATGTGGGAAAGAGAGGGCTGGGACGAGAGTTAGGCAGGACTGTAGAGAGAGTTTGGGACAAGGTTCAGGCTTGGTAGGAGAGAGGGGCAAGACTGGATAGAGAGGCTTGTGACGAGAGTCAGGCTGGACAGGAGAGAGAGTGTTACGACGAGAGTCAGGCTGGACTGGAGAGAGAGCTTGGGAGGAGAGTCAGGCTGGGTGGGAGAGAGAGGCTTGGGACAAGAGTCAAGCAATGTGGGAAAGAGAGGGCTGGGACGAGAGTAAGGCAAGACTGTAGAGAGAGTTTGGGACGAGAGTCAGGCTTGGTAGGAGAGAGGGGCTTGGGACGAGAGTCAGGCTTGGTAGGAGAGAGAGGCTTGGGACGAGAGTCAGGCAGTGCATGAGAGAGAGGCTTGGGACGAGAGTCAGGCAGGAAAGGAGAGAGAAGCTTCGGATGTGTTTAAGGCAGGACAGAAGAGAGAGGCATGGGACGAGAGCCAGGCAGGACAGGAGAGAGAGTCTTCGGACGAGAGTCAGGCAGGACAGGAGAGAGAGGCTTGGGACAGAATCAGGCAGGATAGGAGAGAGAGGCTTGGGATGAGAGTCAGGCAGGAGAGTAGAGAGAGGCTTTCGGCGAGTCAGGCAGGGCCGGTGAGAGAGGCTGGAGACGAGAGTCAGGTAGGATAGGAGAGAGAGGCGTCGGACGAGAGTCAGGAAAGACAGGAGAGGGTGGGTTGGATCGAGAGTCATGCAGGACTGGAGAGAGAGGCCTGGGACAAGAGTCTGGCAGGACAGGAGAGGGAGGCTTGGGACGAGAGTGAGGTACGAGAGGAGAGAGAGGCATAGGACGAGAGTCAGGCAGGACAGGAGAGAGAGGCTTGGGATGAGAGTCAAGCAATGTGGGAAAGAGAGGGCTGGGACGAGAGTTAGGCAAGACTGTAGAGAGAGTTTGTGACAAGGTTCAGGCTTGGTAGGAGAGAGGGGCTTGGGACGAGAGTCAGGGAGTGCATGAGGCTTGGGACGAGAGTCAGGCAGGACAGGAGAGAGAGGCTTGGGACGAGAGTCAGGCAGAGCAGGAGAGAGAGTCTGGGACGAGAGTCAGGGAGGAGAGGAGAGAGAGGCTTGGGACGAGAGTCAGGCAGGACAGGAGAGAGAGGCTTGGGACGAGAGTCAGGCAGAGCAGGAGAGAGAGTTTGGGACGAGAGTCAGGCAAGACAGGAGAGAGAGGCTTTGGACGATAGTCAGGCAGATCAGGAACGAGAGGCTTAGGATGAGAGTCAGGCAGGATATAAGAGAGAAGCATGGGACGAGAGTCAGGCAGGACAGTAGAGAGAGGTTTGGGACGAGAGTCAGGGAGGACAGGGAGAGAGGCTTAGGACGAGAGTCAGGCAAGACTGGATAGAGAGGCTTGGGACGAGAGTCAGGCTGGACAATAGAGAGAGGGTTAGGACGAGAATCAGGCAAGACAGGAGAGAGAGGCTTGGGAAGAGCGTCAAGCAGGGTGGGAGAGAGAGGATTGGGACAAGAGTCAGGCAGGACTGGAGAGAGAGCTTGGGACGAGTGTCAGGCTGGGTAGGAGAGAGAGGCTTGGGACAAGAGTCAAGCAATGCGGGAAAGAGATGGCTAGGACGAGAGTTAGGAGGGACTGTAGAGAGAGTTTGGGACGAGAGTCAGGCTTGGTAGGAGAGAGGGGCTTGGGACGAGAGTCAGGCAGTGCATGAGAGAGAGGCTTGGGACTAGAGTCAGGCAGGACAGGAGAGAGAGGTTTGGGACGAGAGTCAGTAAGGACAGGAGAGAGAGTCTTGGGACGAGATTCAGGCAGGACAGGAGATAGAGGCTTGGGAGGAAAGGCAGGCAGGACAGGAGAGAGAGTCTTCGGACGAGAGTTAGGCAGGACAGGAGAGAGAGGCTTGGGAGAGAATCAGGCAAGATAGGAGAGAGAGCCTTGGGATGAGAGTCAGGCAGGAGAGTTGAGAGAGGCTTGGGGCGAGAGTCAGGCAGGGCAGGTGAGAGAGGCTGGAGACGAGTGTCAGGCAGGAGAAGAGACAGAGGCTTCGAACGAGACTCAGGAAGGACAGTAGATGGTGGATTGGATCGAGAGTCATGCAGGACTGGAAAGAGAGGCCTGGGACAAGAGTCAGGCAGGACAGGAGACGGAGGCTTGGGACGAGAGTCAGGTACGACAGGAGAGAGAGGCATGGGACGAGAGTCAGGCAGGACAGGAGAGAGAGGCTCGGGACGAGCGTCAGGCAGGATGGGAGAGAGAGGATTGGGACGAGAGTCAGGCAGGTCTGGAGAGAGAGCTTGGAACGAGAGTCAGGCTGGGTAGGAGAGAGAGGCTTGGGACGAGAGTCCAGCAACGTGGGAAAGAGAGGAATGGTACGAGAGTTAGGCAAGACTGTAGAGAGAGTTTGGGACGAGAGTCAGGCTTGGTAGGAGAGAGGGGCTTGGGACGAGAGTCAGGCAGTGCATGAGAGAGAGGCTTGGGACTAGAGTCAGGCAGGACAGGAGAGAGAGGTTTGGGACGAGAGTCAGTAAGGACAGGAGAGAGAGTCTTGGGACGAGATTCAGGCAGGGCAGGAGATAGAGGCTTGGGAGGAAAGGAAGGCAGGACAGGAGAGAGAGTCTTCGGACGAGAGTTAGGCAGGACAGGAGAGAGAGGCTTGGGAGAGAATCAGGCAAGATAGGAGAGAGAGCCTTGGGATGAGAGTCAGGCAGGAGAGTAGAGAGAGGCTTGGGGCGAGAGTCAGGCAGGGCAGGTGAGAGAGGCTGGAGACGAGTGTCAGGCAGGAGAAGAGAGAGAGGCTTCGAACGAGAGTCAGGAAGGACAGTAGATGGTGGATTGGATCGAGAGTCATGCAAGACTGGAAAGAGAGGCCTGGGACAAGAGTCAGGCAGGACAGGAGACGGAGGCTTGGGACGAGAGTCAGGTACGACAGGAGAGAGAGGCATGGGACGAGAGTCAGGCAGGACAGGAGAGAGAGGCTTGGGACGAGCGTCAGACAAGACAGGAGAGAGAGGCTTGGGACGAGCGTCAGGCAGGGTGGGAGAGAGAGAATTGGGACGAGAGTCAGGCAGAACTGGAGAGAGAGCTTGGGACAAGAGTCAGGCTGGTAGGAGAGAGAAGCTTGGGACGAGAGTCAAGCAATGTGGGAAAGAGAGGGCTGGGACGAGAGTTAGGCAGGACTGTAGAGAGAGTTTGGGACAAGGTTCAGGCTTAGTAAGAGAGAGGGGCAAGACTGGATAGAGAGGCTTGTGACGAGAGTCAGGCTGGACAGGAGAGAGAGTGTTACGACGTGAGTCAGGCTGGACTGGAGAGAGAGCTTGGGAGGAGAGTCAGGCTGGGTGGGAGAGAGAGGCTTGGGACAAGAGTCAAGCAATGTGGGAAAGAGAGGGCTGGGACGAGAGTAAGGCAAGACTGTAGAGAGAGTTTGGGACGAGAGTCAGGCTTGGTAGGAGAGAGGGGCTTGTGACGAGAGTCAGGCTTGGTAGGAGAGAGAGGCTTGGGACGAGAGTCAGGCAGTGCATGAGAGAGAGGCTTGGGACGAGAGTCAGGCAGGAAAGGAGAGAGAAGCTTCGGATGTGTTTAAGGCAGGACAGAAGAGAGAGGCATGGGACGAGAGCCAGGCAGGACAGGAGAGAGAGTCTTCGGACGAGAGTCAGGCAGGACAGGAGAGAGAGGCTTGGGACAGAATCAGGCAAGATAGGAGAGAGAGGCTTGGGATGAGAGTCAGGCAGGAGAGTAGAGAGAGGCTTTCGGCGAGAGTCAGGCAGGGCCGGTGAGAGAGGCTGGAGACGAGAGTCAGGCAGGATAGGAGAGAGAGGCGTCGGACGAGAGTCAGGAAAGACAGGAGAGGGTGGGTTGGATCGAGAGTCATGCAGGACTGGAGAGAGAGGCCTGGGACAAGAGTCTGGCAGGACAGGAGAGGGAGGCTTGGGACGAGAGTGAGGTACGACAGGAGAGAGAGGCATGGGACGAGAGTCAGGCAGGACAGGAGAGAGAGGCTTGGTACGAGCGTCAGGCAGGGTGGGAGAGAGAGGATTGGGACGAGAGTCAGGCAGGTCTGGAGAGAGAGCTTGGAACGAGAGTCAGGCTGGGTAGGAGAGAGAGGCTTGGGACGAGAGTCCAGCAACGTGGGAAAGAGAGGAATGGTACGAGAGTTAGGCAAGACTGTAGAGAGAGTTTGGGACGAGAGTCAGGCTTGGTAGGAGAGAGGGGCTTGGGACGAGAGTCAGGCTTGGTAGGAGAGAGAGGCTTGGGACGAGAGTCAGGCAGTGCATGAGAGAGAGGTTTGGGACGAGAGTCAGGCAGGAAAGGAGAGAGAAGCTTCGGATGTGTTTAAGGCAGGACAGGAGAAGAGAGGCATGGGACGGAAAGGCCAGGCAGGACAGGAGAGAGAGTCTTCGGACGAGAGTTAGGCAGGACAGGAGAGAGAGGCTTGGGAGAGAATCAGGCAAGATAGGAGAGAGAGCCTTGGGATGAGAGTCAGGCAGGAGAGTAGAGAGAGGCTTGGGGCGAGAGTCAGGCAGGGCAGGTGAGAGAGGCTGGAGACGAGTGTCAGGCAGGAGAAGAGAGAGAGGCTTCGAACGAGAGTCAGGAAGGACAGTAGATGGTGGATTGGATCGAGAGTCATGCAGGACTGGAAAGAGAGGACTGGGACAAGAGTCAGGCAGGACAGGAGACGGAGGCTTGGGACGAGAGTCAGGTACGACAGGAGAGAGAGGCATGGGACGAGAGTCAGGCAGGACAGGAGAGAGAGGCTCGGGACGAGCGTCAGGCAGGATGGGAGAGAGAGGATTGGGACGAGAGTCAGGCAGGTCTGGAGAGAGAGCTTGGAACGAGAGTCAGGCTGGGTAGGAGAGAGAGGCTTGGGACGAGAGTCAAGCAATGTGGGAAAGAGAGGAATGGTACGAGAGTTAGGCAGGACTTTAGAGAGAGTTTGGGACAAGATTCAGGCTTGGTAGGAGAGAGGGGCTTGGGACGAGAGTCAGGCAGGGCATGAGAGAGAGGCTTGGGACGAGAGTCAGGCAGGACAGGAGAGAGAGGTTTGGGACGAGAGTCAGGCAGGAAAGGAGAGAGAGCTTTGGAGGTTAGGCAGGACAGAAGAGAGGCTTGGGACGAGAGTCAGGCAGGACAGGAGAGAGAGCTTGGACGAGAGTACGCAGGACGGAGAGAGAGGCTTGGACAGGATCAGGCAGATAGGAGAGAGAAAGGGGGGGGGGGGGGGGGGGGGGGGGGGGGGGGGGGGGGGGGGGGGGGGGGGGGGGGGGGGGGGGGGGGGGGGGGGGGGGGGGGGGGGGGGGGGGGGGGGGGGGGGGGGGGGGGGGGGGGGGGGGGGGGGGGGGGGGGGGGGGGGGGGGGGGGGGGGGGGGGGGGGGGGGGGGGGGGGGGGGGGGGGGGGGGGGGGGGGGGGGGGGGGGGGGGGGGGGGGGGGGGGGGGGGGGGGGGGGGGGGGGGGGGGGGGGGGGGGGGGGGGGGGGGGGGGGGGGGGGGGGGGGGGGGGGGGGGGGGAGAGAGAGGCATGGGAGAAGTCAGGCAGACAGTGAGAGAGAGGCTTGGACGAGAGTCAGGCAGGGTGGGAGGAGAGAGAGGATTGGGGACGAGATCAAGCAATGTAGGAAGAGAGTGCTGGGACGAGTTAGGCAGTACTGGGAGAGAAGAGTTGGACGAGAGTCAGGCTTGGTACGAAGAAAGAGGCTTGGGACGAGAGTCAGGCAGGGCTGAAGAGAAAGGCTTGGGAGAGATCAGGCATGATAGGAGAGGGAGGCTTGGACGAGGAGCAGGCTAGGGCAGGATAGAGAGGCAGGGACGAGAGTCAGGGAGGACAGGAGAGAGAGCTTGGGACGAGAGTCAGGAGACAGAAGAGAGGTTGGGACGAAGTCAGGCAGATCAGGAGAGAGAGGCTTAGGACGAGTCAGCAGGACAGGAAGAGGAATGCAAGGGACGAGATCAGGAGGAACAGGAGCATCGAGAAGGAAGGGTTTGGGACGAGAGAGGCAGGAAAGGGGCGAGAGAGGCTTAGGACGAGAGTCAGGCATTACAGGAGAGGGAGGCTTGGGACGAGAGTCAGGCAAGATAGGAGAGAGAGGTTTAGGCTGAGAGTCAGGCAGAATAGGAGATAGAGGCATGGGATGGGTGTCAGGCAGGACAGGAGAGCGATGCTTGGGACGAGAGTCAGACAGGACAGGAGAGAAACGCTTGGGACGAGAGTTATTCAGGACAGGAGAGAGAGGATTGGGACCAGAGTCATGCAGGACAGGAGAGAAAGGCCTGGGACGAGATTCAGGCGGGACAGGAGAGAGAGGCTTGGGACGACAGTTAGGCACGACAGGAGATAGGGGCTTGGGACGAGAATCATGCTGGACCGGAGAGAGAGGGCTGGGACGAGAGTCAGGCTGGACAGGAGAGAGAGGGTTTGGACGAGAGTCATGCAGGACAGGAGTGAGATTCTTGGGACGCTAGTCAGGCAGGACAGGAGCGAGAGGCTTGAGACGAGAGTCAGGCAGGTTAGGAGAGAAGGGCTTGGGACGAGAGTCAGGCAAGTATGAGAAAGATGCTTCTGACGAGAGTCAGGCAGGACAGGAGAGAGAGGTTTGGGACGAGACTAAGGTAGGACAGGAGAGAGAGGCATGTGACGAGAGTCTGGCAGGACAGGAGACAGAGGCTTGGGACGAGAGTCATGCATGACAGGAGAGAGAAGCTTGAGACGAGAATCAGGCAGGACAAGAGAGACATACTTGGGACGAGAGTCAGGCAGGCCAGAAGAGAGAGGCTTAGGACGAGAGTAAGGCAGGATAGGTGAGAGAGAGGCTTTTGACGAGAATCAGGCAGGACAAGTGAGGGAGAGGCTTGAGACGAGAATCAGGCAGGACAGGAGAGAGAGGCTTTGGACGAGAATCAGGGAGGACAGGAGAGAGAGGCTTGTGACCGAGTCAGGCAGGATAGGAGAGATAGGCTTGGAACGAGAATCAGGCAGGAAAGGTGAGAGAGAGGCTTATGACGAGAATCAGGCAGGACAGGTGAGAGAGAGGCTTGAGACGAAAGTCAGGAAAGACAAGAGAGAGAGGCTTTGGACGAGAGTCAGGCAGGAAAGGAGAGAGACACTTAGAACGAGGGTCATGCAGGACCAGAGAGAGAGGCTTGGTACTAGATTCAGGCCGGAGAGGAGAGAGAGGCTTGGAACCGAAGTCAGGCTCGGCGGGAGAGAGGCTTGGGACGAGAGTCAAGCCGGGTAAGAGAGAGGGGCTTGGGACGAGGTGTCAGGGAGGACAGGAGAGAGAGGCTTGGGACGAGAATCATGCAGGGTAGGAGAGAGGGGCTTCGGACAAGTCCTAAAAGACAGGAGTGACAGTCCTGGGACGAGAGTCAGGCAGGAAAGGAGAGAGAGGTTTCGGATGTGTTTCAGGCAGGAGAGAAGAAATAGGCTTGGGACGAGAGTTAGGCAGGAAAGGAAAGAGAGTCTTCGGACGAGAGTCAGGCAGGACAGGAGAGAGAGGCTAGGGATAGAGTTAGGAAGGATATGAGAGAGAGACTTGGGGCGAAAGTCAGGCAGGAGAGGAGAGAGAGGCTTGTGGCGAGAGTCAGGTAGGACAGGAGAGAGAGTGTTAGGACGAGAGTCAGCCAAAATAGGAGATAGAGGCCTGGAACGAGTGTCAGCCAGGACAGAAGAGCGAGGCTTGGGACGAGAGTCAGGGATGACAGGAGAAAGAGGCTTAGGACGACAGTCAGGGAGGACAGGAGAGAGAGTCTTGGGACGGGAGTCAGGCAGGAGAGGAGAGAGAGGCTTGGGAGGAGAGTCAGGGATGACAGGAGAAAGAGGCTTAGGACGACAGTCAGGGAGGACAGGAGAGAGAGTCTTGGGACGGGAGTCAGGCAGGAGAGGAGAGAGAGGCTTGGGAGGAGAGGCAGGCAGCACCGGAGAGAGGCATGGGACGAGAGTCAGGCAGGACAGGAGAGAGAGGCTTGGGACGAGAGGCAGGCAATAAATGAGATAGATGTTTGGCACGATAGTCAGGCAGGACAGGAGAGAGAGGCTTGGGACGAGACTAAGGTAGGACAGGAGAGAGAGGCTTGTGACGAGAGTCTGGCAGGACAGGAGACAGAGGCTTCGGACGAGAGTCATGAATGACAGGAGAGAGAAGCTGGAGACGAGAATCAGGCAGGACAAGAGAGAGATACTTGGGACGAGAGTAAGGCAGGCCAGGAGAGAGAGGCTTAGGATGAGAGTAAGGCAGGACAGGTGAGAGAGAAGCTTTTGACGAGAATCAGGCAGGACAGGTGAGGGAGAGGCTTGAGACGAGAGTCAGGCAGGATAGGAGAGAGAGGCTTTGGACGAGAATCAGGCTGGACAGGAGAGAGAGGCTTGTGACCGAGTCAGGCAGGATAGGAGAGATAGGCTAGGAACGAGAATCAGGCAGGAAAGGTGAGAGAGAGGCTTATGACGAGAATCAGGCAGGACAGGTGAGAGAGAGGCTTGAGACGAAAGTCAGGAAAGACAAGAGAGAGAGGCTTTGGACGAGAGTCAGGCAGGAAAGGAGAGAGACACTTAGAACGAGGGTCATGCAGGACAAGAGAGAGAGGCTTGGTACTAGATTCAGGCAGGAGAGGAGAGAGAGGCTTGGAACCGAAGTCAGGCTCGGCGGGAGAGAGGCTTGGGACGAGAGTCAGGCCGGGTAAGAGAGAGGGGCTTGGGACGAGGTGTCAGGCAGGACAGGAGAGAGAGGCTTGGGACGAGAATCATGCAGTGTAGGAGAGAGGGGCTTCGGACAAGTCCGGCAAGACAGGAGGGACAGTCCTGGGACGAGAGTCAGGCAGGAAAGGAGAGAGAGGTTTCGGATGTGTTTCAGGCAGGAGAGAAGAAATAGGCTTGGGACGAGAGTCAGGCAGGAAAGGAGAGAGAGTCTTCGGACGAGAGTCAGGCAGGACAGGAGAGAGAGGCTTGGGATAGAGTTAGGAAGGATATGAGAGAGAGACTTGGGGCGAAAGTCAGGCAGGAGAGGAGAGAGAGGCTTGGGGCGAGAGTCAGGTAGGACAGGAGAGAGAGGGTTAGGACGAGAGTCAGGCAAAATAGGAGATAGAGGCCTGGAACGAGTGTCAGCCAGGACAGAAGAGCGAGGCTTGGGACGAGAGTCAGGGATGACAGGAGAAAGAGGCTTAGGACGACAGTCAGGAAGGACAGGAGAGAGAGTCTTGGGACGAGAGTCAGGCAGGAGAGGAGAGAGAGGCTTGGGAGGAGAGGCAGGCAGGACCGGAGAGAGAGGCATGGGACGAGTCAGGCAGGACAGGAGAGAGAGGCTAGGGACGAGAGTCAGGCAATAAATGAGAGAGATGTTTGGGACGAGAGTCAGGCAGGACCGGAGAGAAAGGCTTGGGACGTGAGTCAGATAGGACTGGGGAGAGAGGCTTATGACGAGAGTCAGGCATGACATGAGAGAGAGGCTTTGGATGAGAGTCAGGCAGGACAGAAGAGAGAAGTATGGGACGAGAGTCAGGCAGGACAGGAGAGAGAGGCTTGGGACGAGAGTCAGATAGGACTGGGGAGAGAGGCTTATGACGAGAGTCAGGCATGACATGAGAGAGAGGCTTGGGACGAGAGTCAGGCAGGACAAGAGAGAGAGAGTTATGACGAGAGTCAGGCAGAATTGGAGATAGAGGCCTGGGACGAGTGTCAAGCAGGAGAGGAGAGCGACCTTGGGACGAGATTCAGGGAGGACAGGAGAAAGAGGCTTTGGACGACAGTCAGGAAGGACAGGAGAGGGAGTCTTGGGACGAGAGTCAGGCAGGACAGGAGAGAGAGGCGTGGGACGAGAGGCACGCAGGACCGGAGAGAGAGGCATAGAAGAGAGTCAGGCAGGACAGGAGAGAGAGGGTTGGGACGAGAGTCAGGCAGGAAAGGAGAGAGAGGCTTGGGACGAGAGTCAGGCTTAGTAGGAGAGAGGGGCTTGGGACGAGAGTCAGGCAGGGTATGAAAGAGAGGCTTGGGACGAGATTCAGGCAGGACAGGAGAGGGAGGCTTAGGACGAGAGTCAGGCAGGGCAGGATAGAGAGGAATGGGACGAGAGTCAGGTAGGACATGAGAGAGAGGCATGGGACGAGAGTCAGGCAGGACAGGAGAGAGAAGCTTGGGACGAGAGTCAGGCAAGACAGGAGAGAGAGGCTTGGGACGAGAGTCAGGCAGGACAGAAGAGAGAGAATTGGGACGAGAATCAGGCAGGACGTGAGAGAGAGAGCTTTGTCGAGAGTCAGGCTAGGTAGGAGAGAGAGGCTTGGGACGAGAGTCAAGCAATGTGGGAAAGAGAGGGCTGGGACGAGAGTTAGGCAGGACTGGAGAGAGAGTTTGGGACGAGAGTCAGGCTTGGTAGGAGAGAGGGGCTTGGGACGAGAGACAGGCAGGGCATGAGAAAGAGGCTTAGGACGAGCGTCAGGCTGGACAGGAGAGGGAGGCTTGGGAAGAGAGTCAGGCAGGGCAGGATAGCGAGGCATGGGACGAGAGTCAGGGAGGACAGGAGAGAGAGGCTTGGGACGAGAGTTAGGTAAGACAGAAGAGAGAGGATTGGGACGGGAGTCAGGCAGATCAGGAGTGAGTGGCATAGGATGAGAGTCAGCAAGGACAGAAGAGAGAAGCATGGGACGAGAGTCAGGCAGGGCAGGAGAGAGAGGCTTGGGACGAGAGTCAGGCAGGAATGGGGAGAGAGGCTTAGGACGAGAGTCAGGCATGACAGGAGAGAGAGGCTTGGGACGAGAGTCAGGCAATTCAAGAGAGAGAAGGTTAGGATGAGAGTCAGGCAGAATAGGAGATAGAGGCCTGGGAAGAGTGTCAGGCAGGACAGGAGAGCGAGGCTTGGGACGAGACTCAGGGAGGACAGGAGAAAGAGGCTAAGGACGAGAGTCAGCAAGGATAGGAGAGATAGGCTTGGGACGAGAATCAGGCAGGACAGGAGAGAGAGGCTTGGGACGAGCAGGCAGACTAGGAGAGAAGGCTGACGAGTCAGGCAGGACGAGAGAGAGGCTTGGATCGAGTCAGGAAGGATAGAGAGAGACTTGGGGCGAGAGTCAGGCAGGAAGAGAGAGAGGCTTGGGCGAGAGTCAGGTAGGACAGGAGAGAGAGCTTGTACGAGGAACGGAAGGAGGCTCGAGAGCATATAGGAGGAAGAGGCTTGGAGAGAGTGTCAGCCAGGACAGAAGAGCGAGGCTTGGGACGAGAGTCAGGAGACAGTAGAGAAAGAGGCTTAGGACGACAGTCAGGCAGGACAGGAGAGAAGTGCTTGGGACGAGGCAGGCAATAAAGAGAGTCAGCAGAGCAAAGGAGAGAGAGGCTTGGAGGCAGTCAGGCAGGAAGAGAGGCTTGGATGAGAGTCAGGCAGGCAGAAGGGGAAGAGGAGTCGGAGAGAAGGCAGCAGGACAGGAGAGAGAGGCTTGGGATAGAGTCAGGAAGGAATGAGAGACTTGGGCGAGAGATGGCAGAGAAGAAGAGAGGCTTGGGACGAGAGTCAGGTAGGACAGGAGAGAGAGGTTGGGACGAGAGTCAGGCAAAGGAGAAGAGGCTGGACGAAGTCAGCAGGACAGAGAGAGGCTTGTGACGAGAGTCAGGTGCAGGAGAAGAGGCTGAGACAGCAGAGGAGAGAGAGTTGGACGAGAGTCAGGCGAGAGAGTTGGGACGAGAGTCAGGAGGAGAGAGAGGCTTGGATGAGAGTCAGGCAGACAGAAGGAAGTTGGACGAGGTCAGGCAGGACAGGAGAGAGAGGCTTGAGAGAGCGAGGTCAGAGAGGACTGGGGAGAGAGGCTATGACGAGAGTCAGGCATGACATGAGAGAGAGGCTTGGGACGAGAGTCAGGAGGACAGAGAGAGAGAGTTTGGACGAGAGTCAGGCAGAATAGGAGATAGAGGCTGGGACGAGTTCAGGAGGCAGGAGAGGACTGGACGAGATCAGGGGACAGGAGAAGAGGCTTGGACGAGAGTCAGGAAGGACAGGAGAGGAGTCTTGGGACGAGAGTCAGGCAGGACAGGAGAGAGAGGCTGGACGAGAGGCACGCAGGAACGAGAGAGAGGCATGGGAAGAGAGTCAGGCAGGACAGGAGAGAGAGGCTTGGGACGAGAGTCAGGCAGGAAAGGAGAGAGAGGCTTGGACGAGAGTCAGGCTTAGTAGGAGAGAGGGGCTTGGGACGAGAGTCAGGCAGGACTGAGAGAGAGGCTTGGACGAGAGATCAGGCAGGACAGGAGAGGGAGGCTTGGGACGAGAGTGCAGGAGGCAGGATAGAGAGGAATGGGACGAGAGTCAGGAGAGAGAGAGGTGGACGAGAGTCAGGCAGGACAGGAAAGAGAGGCTGGGACAGAGTAAGCAGGCAGATAGAGAAGAGTCTTGGACGAGAGTCAGGAGACAGAGAGGAGAGGCTTGGGACGAGAGTCAGGCAGACAGGAGAGAGAGGCTTGGACGAGAGTCAGGCAGGACAGGAGAGAGGCATGGGACGAGAGTCAGGAGGACAGGAGAGAGAGGATTCGGACGAGAGTCAGCAGGACAGGAGAGAGAGCTTGGACGAGAGTCAGGCTGATCAGGAGAGAGGCTGGAGAGAGTCAGGCAGGGCAGGAGAGAGAAGCTGGGACGAGAGTCAGGCAGGACAGGAAGAGAGTCTTGGGACGAGAGTCAGGCAGGAAGGGGAGAAGGCTTGGACGAGAGTCAGCATGACAGGAAGAGAGGCTTGGGACGAGAGTCAGGCAGACGGAGAGAGAGGTTGGGACGAGAGTCGCATGGAGGAGAGATGGGCTTGGACGAGAGTCAGGCAGGCATGAGAGAGCTTGGACGAGAGTCAGCCAGACAGGAGAGATAGCCTTGGACGATAGTCAGGAAGGACAGGAGAGAGACACTTGGAACTAGGGTTATGCAGGACAGGAGAGAGACGTTGGGGACGAAAGTCAGGCAGGACAGGAGAGAGAGGCTTTGGACGAGAATCAGATCGGCAGGAGAGAGGCTTGGAAGGAGAGTCAGGCCGGGTAAGAGGAAGGGGCTTGGGAGGAGAGTCAGGCAGGACAGGAGAGATAGGTTTGGGATGAGAGGCAGGCAGGAAAGGAGAGAGAGTCTTGAGAGGAGAGTCAAGCTGGATAGGAGAGACAGGCTTGGGACAGAGTCAGGCAGGAAAGGAGAGAGAGATTTGGGATGGGAGTCAGGCAGGAGAGGAGAGAGTGGCTTGGGGCGAGAGTCAGGCAGGACAGGAGAGAAAGGCTGGAGACGAGAGATAGGCAGGACAGGAGAGTGAGGCTTAGAACAATAGTCAGGAAAGACAAGAGAGGGAGGATTGGATGGAGAATCATACAGGATAAGAAAGAGAGGCCTGGGAATAGAGTCAGGCAGGAAAGGAGAAAGATATTTAGGCCGATATTCAGGTAGTACAGGAGATAGAGGCATGGGACGAGAGTCAGGCAGGACAGGAGAGAGAGGCTTGGGACGAGAGTCAGGCAAGGCATGAGAGATAGGCTTGGGACGAGAGTCAGGCAGGGTGGGGGAGAGAGGATTCTGACGAGAGTCAGGCAGGACTGGAGAGGGAGCTTGGGACAAGAGTCAGGCTGGGTAGGAGAGAGGAGCTCGGGAAGAGAGTCAGGCAGGTCCGGAGAGAGAGGCTTGGGACGAGAGTTCAGGCAGTACAGGACATGGAGTCTTGGGACGAGAGTCAGGCAGGACAGGACAGAGAGGCTTGGGACGAGAGTCAAGCATTGTGGGAAAGAGAAGGTTGGGACGAGAGTTAGGCAGGACTGGAGAGAGAGCTTGGGACGAGGGTCCGTCTTGGTAGGAGAGAGGGGCTTGGGACGAGAGTCAGGCAGGGTAGGAGAAAGAGGCATGGGACGAGAGTCAATGAGGACAGGAGAGAGAGGCTTGGGACGAGAGTCAGGCAAGACAGGAGAGAGAGGCTTGGGACGAGAGTCAGGCAGATCAGGAGAGAGAGGCTTAGGATGAGAATCAGGCAGACAGAAGAAAGAAGCATGGGACGAGAGTCAGGCAGGACAGGAGAGATAGGCTTGGGACGAGAATCAGGCAGGACAGGAGAGAGAGGCTTGGGACCGAGTCCGGCAGAATAGGAGAGATAGGCTTGGGACGAGAATCAGGCAAGACAGGTGAGAGAGAGGCTTGAGACGAAAGTCAGGCAGGACAGGAGAGAGAGACGCTTGGGACGAGAGTCAGCCAGGACAGGAGAGATAGCCTTTGGACGATAGTCAGGAAGGACAGGAGAGAGACACTTGGAACTAGGGTTATGCAGGACAGGAGAGAGACGTTGGGGACGAAAGTCAGGCAGGACAGGAGAGAGAGGCTTTGGACGAGAATCAGATCGGCAGGAGAGAGGCTTGGAAGGAGAGTCAGGCCGGGTAAGAGGAAGGGGCTTGGGAGGAGAGTCAGGCAGGACAGGAGAGATAGGTTTGGGATGAGAGGCAGGCAGGAAAGGAGAGAGAGTCTTGAGAGGAGAGTCAAGCTGGATAGGAGAGACAGGCTTGGGACAGAGTCAGGCAGGAAAGGAGAGAGAGATTTGGGATGGGAGTCAGGCAGGAGAGGAGAGAGTGGCTTGGGGCGAGAGTCAGGCAGGACAGGAGAGAAAGGCTGGAGACGAGAGATAGGCAGGACAGGAGAGTGAGGCTTAGAACAATAGTCAGGAAAGACAAGAGAGGGAGGATTGGATGGAGAATCATACAGGATAAGAAAGAGAGGCCTGGGAATAGAGTCAGGCAGGAAAGGAGAAAGATATTTAGGCCGATATTCAGGTAGTACAGGAGATAGAGGCATGGGACGAGAGTCAGGCAGGACAGGAGAGAGAGGCTTGGGACGAGAGTCAGGCAAGGCATGAGAGATAGGCTTGGGACGAGAGTCAGGCAGGGTGGGGGAGAGAGGATTCTGACGAGAGTCAGGCAGGACTGGAGAGGGAGCTTGGGACAAGAGTCAGGCTGGGTAGGAGAGAGGAGCTCGGGAAGAGAGTCAGGCAGGTCCGGAGAGAGAGGCTTGGGACGAGAGTTCAGGCAGTACAGGACATGGAGTCTTGGGACGAGAGTCAGGCAGGACAGGACAGAGAGGCTTGGGACGAGAGTCAAGCATTGTGGGAAAGAGAAGGTTGGGACGAGAGTTAGGCAGGACTGGAGAGAGAGCTTGGGACGAGGGTCCGTCTTGGTAGGAGAGAGGGGCTTGGGACGAGAGTCAGGCAGGGTAGGAGAAAGAGGCATGGGACGAGAGTCAATGAGGACAGGAGAGAGAGGCTTGGGACGAGAGTCAGGCAAGACAGGAGAGAGAGGCTTGGGACGAGAGTCAGGCAGATCAGGAGAGAGAGGCTTAGGATGAGAATCAGGCAGACAGAAGAAAGAAGCATGGGACGAGAGTCAGGCAGGACAGGAGAGATAGGCTTGGGACGAGAATCAGGCAAGAAAGGAGAGAAAGGCTTGGGACGAGAGTCATTCAGGACAGGAGAGAGAGGATTGGGACCAGAGTCCTGCAGGAAAGGAGAGAGAGGCCTGGGACGAGATTCAGGTGGGACAGGAGAGAGAAGCTTGGGACGAGAGTCAGGCACGACAGGAGAGAGGTGCTTGGGACGAAAATCATTCTGCATCGGAGAGAGAGGGTTGGGACGAGAGTCAGGCTAGCCAGGAGAGAGAGGGTTGGGACGAGAGTCATGAGGGACATGAGTGAGAGACTTGGGACGAAAGTCAGGCAGGACAGGAGAGAGAGGCTTGGGACGAGAGTCAGGCAGGTTATTAGAGAAGGGCTTGGGACGAGAGTCAGGCAAGTAGGAGAAAGAGGCTTCTGACGAGAGTCAGGCAGGACAGAGAGAGAGGTTTGGGACGAGACTAAGGTAGGACAGGAGAGAGAGGCTCTTGACCAGATTCTGGCAGAAGAGGAGACAGAGGCTTGGGAGGAGAGTCAGGCAGGACAGGAGAGAGAAGCTTGGGACAAGAATCAGGCAGTACAGAGGAGAGAGATACTTGGGACGAGAGTCAGGCTGGACAGGAGTGAGAGGCTTAGGAAGAGAGTAAGGCAGGACAAGAGAGAGAAACTTGGGAGGAGAGTCAGGCAGGACAGGAGAGAGAGGCTTGGGACGAGAATCAGGCAGGACAGGAGAGGCTTGGGACCGAGTCAGGCAGGATAGGAAAGATAAGCTTGAGACGAGAATCAGGCAGGGCAGGTGAGAGAGAGGCTTGAGACGAGAGTCAGGCTGGACAGGAGAGAGACGCTGGGGACGAGAGTCAGGTAGGACTGGAGAGAGAGGCTTTGGACGAGAGTCAAGCAGGACTGGAGAGAGAACCTTGGAACGAGGGTCATGCAGGACAGGAGAGAGAGGCCTGGTACTAGAGTCAGACAGCACAGGAGAGAGAGGCTTTGGACGAGAGTCAGGCTCGGCAGGAGAGAGTCTTGGGATGAGAGTCAGCCCGGTAAGAGAGAGAAGCTTGGGAGGAGAGTCAGGCAGGACAGGAGAGAGAGGCTTGGGACGAGAATCAGGCAGGACAGGAGAGGCTTGGGACCGAGTCAGGCAGGATAGGAAAGATAAGCTTGAGACGAGAATCAGGCAGGGCAGGTGAGAGAGAGGCTTGAGACGAGAGTCAAGCAGGACTGGAGAGAGAACCTTGGAACGAGGGTCATGCAGGACAGGAGAGAGAGGCCTGGTACTAGAGTCAGACAGCACAGGAGAGAGAGGCTTTGGACGAGAGTCAGGCTCGGCAGGAGAGAGTCTTGGGATGAGAGTCAGCCCGGTAAGAGAGAGGGGCTTGGGAGGAGATTCAGGCAGGACAGGAGAGAGAGGCTTTCGATAAGAATCATGCAGGGTAGGAGAGAGGGTCTTCGGACCAGTCAGGCAAGACAAGAGGGAGAGTCATGGGACGAGAGTCAGGCAGGAGAGGAGAGAGAGGCTTCGGATGAGTTTTAGGCAGGACAGAAGAGAGAGGCTTGGGACGAGAATCAGTTAGGAAAGGAGAGAGAGTCTTCGGACGAGAGTCAGGCAGGACAGGAGAGAAAGGCTTGGGACAGAGTCAGGCAGTATAGGAGAGGGAGGCTTGGGACGAGAGTCAGACAGGAGAGGAGAAAGAGGCTTGGGGCGAGAGTCAGGCAAGGCAGGAGAGAAAGGCTGGAGACGAGAGTCAGGCAGGACAGGAGAGAGAGTCTTTGGACGAGAGTCAGGCAGGACAGGAGAGGGAGGATTGGATCGAGAGGCATAATGAACAGGAAAGAGAGGTCTGGGACTAGAGTCAGGCAGGACAGGAGAGAGAGGCTTGCCATGAGAGTCAGGCAGGATAGGAGAGAGAGGCATGGGACGAGAGTTAGGCAGGATAGGAGAGAGAGGCTTGAAACGAGAATCAGGCAATACAGAAGAGAGGGACTTGGGACGAGAGTCAGGCAGGACAGGACAGAAAGGCTTGGGGCGAGAGTCAAGCAATGTGGGAGAGAGATGGTTTATCACGAGAGTTAGGCAGGACTGGAGAGAGAGCTTGGGACGAGAATCAGGCTTAGTAGGGGAGAGGGGCTTGAGACGAGAGTCACCCAGGGCAGGAGAGAGAGGCTTGGGAAGAGAGTCAGGCACGACAGGACAGAGAGACTTGGTACGAGAGTCAGACAGGGCAGGAGAGAGAGGCATGGGACGAGAGTCAGACAGGACAGGAGAGAGAGGCCTGGGAAGAGAGTCACGCAAGTCTTAGGACGAGAGTCAAGCAGGATAGGAGAGAGAGCCTTAGGATGAGAGTCTGGCAGGACAGAAGAGAGAAGCAAGGGACGAAGAGTCAGGCAGGACAGGAGAGAGAGGCTTAGGACGAGATTCAGGCAGGACAGGGGAGAGAGGCTTAGGACGAGAGTCAGCCATTACAGGAGAGAGAGGCTTGGGACGAGAGTCAGGCAGGACAGGAGAGAGAGGGTTAGGACGAGAGTCAGGCAGGATAGGAGATAGAGGCCTGGGACGAGTGACAGGCAGGACAGGAGAGCGAGGCTTGGGACGAGAGTCAGGGAGGACAGGAGAAAGAAGCTTGGAACGAGAGTCAGGCAGGACAGGAGAGAGAGGCTTGGGAGGAAAGGCAGTCAGGACGGAGAGAGAGTCATGTGACTAGAGTCAGGCAGGACAGTTGAGAGAGGCTTGGGACGAGAGTCAGTCAGGACATGAGAGAGAGGCTTGGGACGACAGTTAGGAAGGACAGGAGAGAGAGACTTGGGACGAGATTCAGGCAGGAGAGGAGAGAGAGGCTTGGGGCGAGAGTCAGGCAAGACAGGAGGGAGAGGCTTATGACAAGAGTCAGGCAGGACAAGAGAGAGAGGCTTTAGACGAGAGTCAGGCAGGACAGGAGAGGGAGGCTTGGATCGAGAGTCATTCAGGACAGGAAAGAGAGGCTTGTGACGAGATTCAGGCAAGACAGGTGAGAGAGGCTTAGGACGAGAGCCAGGCAGGGTGGGAGAGAGAGTATTGGTACGAGAGTCAGGCAGGACTGGAGAGAGAGCTTGGGACGAGAGTCAGGCAAAGTAGGAGAGAGAGGCTTGGGAAGAGTCAGGCAGGTTAGGCGAGAGATGCATTGGACGAGAGTCAGACAGGACAGGAGAGAGAGGCTTGGGACGAGAGTCAGGGAGGATAGGAGAAACAGGCTTGGGACGAGAGTCAGGCAGGACAGGAGAGAAAGGCTTGGGAGGAAATGCAGGCAGGACCGGAGAGAGAGACATGGGACGAGAGTCAGGCAGGACAGGAGAGAGAGGCTTGGGACGAGAGTCAGGTAGGACAGGTTTGAGAGGCATTGGACGAGAGTCAGCCAGGACAGGAGAGAGAGGCTTGGGACGAGAGTCAGGCAGGGTGGGAGAGAGAGGATTGGGACGAGAGTCAGGCAGGACTGGAGAGACAGCTTGAGACCAGAGTCAGGCTGGGTAGGTGATACAGGCTTGGGACAAGAGTCAAGCAATGTGGGAAAGGCAGGACTGGAGAGAGAGTGTGGAGCGAGAGTCAGGCCTGGTAGGAGAGAGGGTCTTGGGAAGATAGTCAGGCAGGGCATGAGAGAGAGGCTTGGGACGAGGGTCAGTCAGGACAGGAGAGAGAGGTTTGGGACGAGAGTCAGGCAGGGCAGGATAGAGACGCATGGGACGAGAGTCAGGGAGGACAGGAGAGAGAGGCTTGGGACGAGATTCAGGCAAAACAGGAGAGAGAGGCTTGGGACGAGAGTCAGGCAGATCAGGAGAGAGAGGCTTAGGATGAGAGTCAGGCATGACAGAAGAGAGGAGCATGGGACGAGAGACAGGCAGGACAGGAGAGAGAGGCTTGGGACGAGAGTCAGGCAGGACAGGGGAGAGAGGCTTATGACGAGAGTCAAGTATGACAGGAGAGAGAGGCTTGGGACGAGAGTCAGGCAGGACAGGAGAGAGAGGGTTAGGACGAGAGTCAGGCAGAATAGGAGAAGAGGTCTGGGACGAGTGTCAAGCAGGGCAAGAGAGCGAGGCTTGGACGAGAGTCAGGGAGGATAGTAGAAAGAGGCTTAGGACGAGAGTCAGGCAAGACAGGAGAGAGAGACTTGGGACGACAGTCCGAAGACTGTTTCTCCTGTCCTGCCTCTCTCTCGTCCCATGCCTCTGTCTTCTGTCCTGCCTGAAACACATCCGAAACCTCTCTCTCCTTTCCTGCCTGACTCTCGTCCCAAGAGACGCTTGCTCCTGTCTTGCCTGACTGGTCCGAAGCCCCTCTCCCCAACCCTGCATGATTCTCGTCCCAAGCCTCTCTCTCCTGTCCTGCCTGACTCTCGTCCCATGACTCTCTCTCCTGTCCTACCTGACTATAGTGCCAAGCCTCTCTCTCCTGTCCTGCCTGACTCTGGTCTCTAGCCTCTCTCTCCTGTCTTGCCTGACACTCGCCCCAAGCCTCTCTCTCCGCTCCTCCCTGATTCTCGTCCCAACCATCTCTCTCCTATCCTGCCTGACTCTGTCCCAGGCAGGGCGGGAGAGAGATGCTTGGGAAGAGAGTCAGGCAGGACAGGACGGAGAGGCTTGGGACGAGAGTCAGACAGGGCAAGAGAGAGAGGCATGGGACGAGAGTCAGGGAAGACAGGAGAGAGAAGCCTGGGACGAGAGTCAGGCAAGACATGAGAGAGAGGCTTAGGAGGAGAGTCAGGCAGGACAGGAGAGAGAGGCTTATGATGAGAGTCAGGCAGGACAGAAGAGAGAAGCATGGGAAGAAGAGTCAGGCAGGATAGGAGAGAAAGAGGCTTGGAACGAGATTCAGGCAGGACAGAGGAGAGAGGCTTGGGACGAGAGTCAGCCTATTACACGAGAGAGCGGCTTGGGACGAGAGTCAGGCAGTACAGGAGAGAGAGGGTTAAAACGAAAGTCAGGAGGGATAGGAGATAGAGGCCTGGGACGAGTGTCAGGCCGGACAGGAGAGCGAGGCTTGGGACGAGAGTTAGGGAGGATAGGAGAAAGAATCTTGGGACGAGAGTCATGCAGGACAGGATACAGAGGCTTCGGAGGAAATGGAGGCAGGACCGGAGAGAGAGGCACGGGACGAGAGTCAGGCAGGATAGGAGAGAGAGAGGTTTGGGACGAGAGTCAGGCAGGACAGGAGATAGAGTCTTGGGACGACAGTTAGGAAGGACAGGAGAGAGAGGCTTCTGACGAGAGTCAGGCAGGAGAGAAGAAAGAGGCTTGGGGCGAGAGTCAGGGAAGACTGGAGAGAGAGGCTTATGACGAGAGTCATGCAGGACAGGAGAGACAGGCTTTAGACGAGAGTCAGGCAGGACAGGAGAGGGAGGATTGGGACGAGAGTCAGGCAGGGTGGGAGAGAGAGGATTAGGACGAGAGTCAGGCAGGGTGGGAGAGAGAGGATTGGGACGAGAGTCAGGCAGGGTGGGAGAGAGAGGATTGGGACGAGAGTCACGCAGGACAGGAGAGAGAACTTGGGACGAGAGTCAGGCAGGGTAGGAGGCAGAGGCTTGGAAAGAGTCACGCAGAGCAGGAGAGAGATGCTTCTGACGAGCGTCAGACAGGACAGGAGAGAGAGGCTTGGGACGAGAGTCAGGCAGGACAGGAGAGAGAGGCTTGGTACGAGAGTCAGGCAGGGAGGGAGAGAGAGGCTTGGGGCGAGAGTCAGGCAAGACCGGAGAGAGAGGCTGGAGACGAGAGTCAGGCATGACAGAAGAGAGAGTCTTGGGACAGAGTCATGCGGGATAGGAGAGTGAGGGTTGGGACGAGAGTCAGGCAGGAGAGGAGAGAGAGGCTTGTGGCGAGTGTCAGGCAAGACAGGAGAGAGAGGCTGGAGACGAGAGTCAGGCAGGACTGGAGTGAGAGGCTTGGGAGGAGAGTCAGGTAAGACATTAGAGAGAGGCATGGGACGAGAGTCAGGCAGGACAGGAGAGAGAGACTTGGGACGAGAGTCAGGCAAGACAGGAGAGAGAGCTTGGGACGAGAGTCAGGCTGGGTAGGAGAGAGGGGCTTGAGAAGAGAATCATACAGGGCAGGAGAGAGAGGCTTGAAACGAGAGTTCAAACAGGACAGGACAGAGAGTCTTGTGATGAGAGTCAGGCAGGACAGGACAGAGAGGCTTTGTACGAGAGTCCGGGAGGACAGGAGAAAGAGGCTTAGGATGAGAGTCCGGCAGGACAGGAGAGAAAGGTTCGGGATGAGAGTCAGGCAAGACAGGAGAGAGAGGCTTAGGACAAGGGTCAGGCAAGACAGGAGAGAGAGGCTTAGGATGAGAGTCAGGCAGGAAAGAAGAGAGAAGCATGGGACTAGAGTCAAGCAGGACAGGAGAGAGAGGCTTGAGACGAGAGTCAAGCAGGACAGGGGAGAAAGGCTTGGGACGAGAGTCAGGCAGGACAGGAGAGAGAGGGTTACGAGGAGAGTCAGGCATGATAGGAGATAGAGGCCTGGGAAGAGTGTCAGGCAATAGAGAAGAACGAGGCTTGGGGCGAGAGTCAGGGAGGACAGTAGAAAGAGGCTTAGGACGAGAGTCAGGCAGGACAGGAGAGAGAGGTTTGGGGCGAAAGTCAGGCAGGACAGGAGAGAGAGGCTTAGGAGGAGATGCAGGCAGGACCGGAGAGAGAGGCATGGGACGATAGTCAGGCAGGACAGGAGAGAGCGGCTTGTGAAGAGAGTCAGGCGGGACAGGAGAGAGAGGCTTGGGACGAGAATTCTGCAGGGTAGTAGAGAGGGGCTTCGGACGAGAGGCAGGCAGGACAGGAGAGAGCGGCTTGTGAAGAGAGTCAGGCGGGACAGGAGAGAGAGGCTTGGGACGAGAATTCTGCAGGGTAGGAGAGAGGGGCTTCGGACGAGAGGCAGGCAGGACAGGAGGGAGAGTCTTGGGGCGAGAGTCAGGCAGGACAGGAGAGAGGGGCTTGGGACGAGAATAAATCTGGAACGGACAGAGAGTGTTGGAAAGAGAGTCAGGCTGTACAGGAGAGAGAGGGTTGGGACGAGTGTCATGCAGGACAGGAGAGAGAGGCTTAGGACGAGAGTCAGGCAGGACAGGAGAGAGAGGTTTGGAACGAGAGTCAGGCAGTACAGGAGGGAGACACTGGGGACGAGAGTCAGGGAGGACAGGAGAGAGAGGCTTGGGACGAGATTCAGGCAAAACAGGAGAGAGAGGCCTGGTACTAGAGTCAGGCAGCACAGGAGAGAGAGGCTTGGGACGAGAATCAGGCTCGGCAGAAGAGAGGCTTGGGACGAGAGTCAGGCCGGGTAAGAGAGAGGGGCTTGAGACGAGAGTCAGGCAGGACAGGAGGGAGAGGCTTGAGACGAGAATCATGCAGGGTAGGAGTGAGGGGCCTCGGACCAGTGAGGCAAGGCAGGAGGGAGAGTCTTGGGACGAGAGTCAGGCAAGAGAGGAGAGAGAGGCTTGGGACGAGAGTCAGGCAGTATAGGAGAGAGAGGCTTGGGACGAGAGTCAGGCAGGACTGGAGAGAGAGGCTTCGGACGAGAGTCAGGTAGGACAGGAGAGGGAGGATTGGATCGAGAATGATGATGAACAGGAAAGAGAGGTCTGGCACTAGAGTCAGGCAGGACAGGAGAGACAGGGTTGGGACGAGAGTCAGGCAAGAGAGGAGAGAGAGGCTTGGAACGAGAGTCAGGCAGTATTGGAGAGAGAGAGGATTGGGACGAAAGTCAGGCAGGACTGGAGAGAGACCTTGGGACGAGAGTCAAGCAGGACAGGACAGAAAGGTTTGGGATGAGAGTCAAGCAATGTGGGAGAGAGAGGGTTGGGACGAGAGTTAGGCAGGACTAGAGAGAGAGCTTGGGACGACAGTCAGGATTGGTAGGAGAGAGGGGCTTGGGACGAGAGTCAGGCAGGACAGGAGAGAGAGGCTTGGGAAGAGAGTCAGGTAGTACAGGACAGAGAGGCTTGGGACGAGAGTCAGGCAGGGCAGGAGAGAGAGGCTTAGGACGAGAGTCAGCCAGGACAGGATATAGAGGCTTAGGATGAGAGTCAGGCAGGACAGAAGTGAGAAGCATGGGACGAAGAGTCAGGCAGGACTGGAGAGAGAGGCTTGGGACGAGATTCAGGCAGGAAAGGGGAGAGAGGCTTAGGACAAGAGTCACCATTACAGGAGAGAGAGGCTTGGGATGAGAGTCAAGCAGGACAGGAGAGAGAGGGTTAGATCGATAGTCAGGCAGGATAGGAGATAGAGGCCTGGGACGAGAGTCAGGCAGGACAGGAGAGAGAGGCTTGAGACGAGTGTCAGGCAAGACAGGAGAGAGAGACTTGGTACGAGATTCAGGCAGGACAGGGGAGAGAGACTTGAGACAAGAGTCACCATTACAGGAGAGAGATGCTTGGGACGAGAGTCAGGCAGGACAGGAGAGCAAGGCTTTGGACGAGAGTCAGGGAGGAGAGGAAAAAGAGGCTTGGGACGAGAGTCAGGCAGGACAGGAGAGGGAGGCTTCGGAGGAGTGGCAGGCAGGACCGGAGAGAGAGGCATGGGTCGAGAGTCAGGCAGGACAGGAGGGAGAGGCTTAGGACGAGAGTCAGGCAGGAGAGGAGAGAGAGGGATGGGACGACAGTCATGAAGGACAGGAGAGAGAGGCTTGGGACGAGAGTCAGGCAGGAGAGGAGAGAGAGGCTTGGGGCGAGAGTCAGGCAAGACAGGAGAGAGAGGCTTATGACGAGAGTCAGGCAGGCCAGGAGAGAGAGGCCTTGGACGAGTGTCAGGCAGGACAGGAGAGGGAGGATTGGATCGAGAGTCATGGAGGACAGGAAAGAGAGGCTTGGGACGACAGTCAGGCAAGACAGGAGAGAGAGGCTTAGGACGAGAGTCAGAGTGGGAGAGAGAGGATTGGCGCGAGAGTCAGGACTAGAGAGACAGCTTGGGACGAGGGTCAGGCTGGGTAGGAGAGAGAGTCTTGGAAAGAGTCAGGCAGTGCAGGAGAGATATGCATGGGACGAGAGTCAGAAAGGACAGGAGAGAAAGGCTTGGGACGAGAGTCAGGCAGGATAGGGGAGAGAGGCTTGGGACGAGAGTCCGCTATTACAGGAGAGAGAGGCCTGGGACGAGAATCAGGCAGGACAGGAGAGAGAGGGTTAGGACGAGAGTCAGGCAGGATATGAGATAGAGGCCTTGGACAAGTGTCAGGCAGGACAGGAGAGCGAGGCTTGGGACGAGAGTCAGGGAGGACAGGAGAAAGAGGCTTGGGACGAGAGTCAAGCAGGACAGGAGAGAGATGCTTGGGACGAGAGTCAAGCAGGACAGTAGAGAGAGGTTTGGGACGAAAGTCAGGCAGAACGATAGAGAGATGCTTGGGACGACAGTCAGGAAGGACAGGAGAGAGAGGATTGGGACGAGAGTCAAGCAGGACAGGAGATAGAGGTTTGGGAGGAGATACAGCCAGGACCGGAAAGAGAGGCATGGGACGATAGTCAGGCAGGACAGGAGAGAGAGGCTTTTTACGAGAGTCAGGCAGGAAAGGAGAGAGAGGCTGGCACGAGAATCCTGCAGGGTAGGAGAGAGTGGCTTCGGAAGAGAGGCAGGCAGGACAGGAGGGCGAGTCTTAGGACGAGAGTCAGGCAGGACACGAGAGAGAGGTTTCGGATGAGAGTCAGGCAGGACAAAAGAAAGAGGATTTGGACAAGATTCAGGCAGGACAGGAGAGAGAGTCTTCGGACGAGAGTAAGGCAGGACTAGAGAGAGATAGGCTTGAGACGAGAGTCAGGCAAGACTGAGAGAAAGGCTTGGGAAGAGAGTCAAAAAGGACATTAGAGAAACGCTTGGGACGAGAGTCATTCAGGACAGGGGAGAGAGGCTTGGGACCAGAGTCATTCAGGACAGGAGAGAGAGGCCTGGGACGAAAGTCAGGCAGAACAGGAGAGAGATGCTTGGGATGAGAGTCAAGCAGGACAGGAGAGAGGGGCTTGAGACGAGAATAAATCTGAACCGGACAGAGAGTGTTGGGAAGAGAGTCAGGCTGTACAGGAGAGAGAGGGTTGGGACGAGAGTCATGCAGGACAAGAGAGAGAGCCTTAGGACGAGAGTCAGGGAGGACAGGAGAGAGAGGCCTTGTACGAGAATCAGGCAAGACAGGAGAGAGAGGCTTAGGAGGAGAGTCAGGCAGGACAGGAGAGAGAGGCTTATGATGAGAGTCAGGTAGGACAGAGGAGAGAAGCATGGGGTGAAGTGTCAGGCAGGATAGGAGAGAGAGGCTTGGAACTAGATTCAGGCAGGACAGGGGAGAGAGGCTTGGGACGAGGGTCAGCCATTACAGGAGAGAGAGGCTTGGGACGAGAGAGAGGCAGTACAGGAGGGAGAGGGTTAGGACGAAAGTGAGGAGGCATTGGAGATAGAGGCCTGGGACGAGTGTCAGGCAGGACAGGAGAGCGAGGCTTGGGACAAGAGTCAGGGAGGAGAGGAGAAAGAGTCTTGGGACGAGAGTCAGGCAGGACAAGATACAGAGGCTTCGGAGGAAAGGCAGGCAGGACCGGAGAGGCATGTGATGAGAGTCAGGCAGGATAGGAGAGAGAGGCTTGGGACGAGAGTCAGGCAGGGCAGGAGATAGAGTCTTGGGACGACGGTTAGGAAGGACAGGAGAGAGAGGCTTCTGACGAGATTCAGGCAGGAGAGGAGAGAGAGGCTTGGGGCGAGAGTCAGGGAAGACTGGAGAGAGAGGCTTATGACGAGAGTCATGCAGGACAGGAGAGAGAGGCTTTAGACGACAGTCAGGCAGGACAGGAGAGGGAGGATTGGATCGAGAGTCATGCAGGACAGGAAAGAGAGGCTTGGGACGAGAATAATGAAAGAAAGGAGATAGAGGCTTGGGACGAGAGTCAGGCAGGACAGGAGAGAGAACTTGGGACGAGAGTCAGGCTGGTTAGGAGACAGAGGCTTGGAAAGAGTCAGGCAGAGCAGGAGAGAGATGCTTGGGACGAGTGTAAGACAGGACAGGAGAGAGAGTCTTGGGACGAGAGTCAGGCAGGACAAGAGAGAGAGGCTTGGGACGAGAGTCAGGCAGGGTGGGAGAGAGAGGCTTGGGGCGAGAGTCAGGCAAGACCGGAGAGAGAGGCTGGAGACGAGAGTCAGGCATGACAGAAGAGAGGGTCTTGGGACAGAGTCATGCAGGATAGGAGAGTGAGGGCTGGGACGAGAGTCAGGCAGGGTGTGAGAGAAGGGATTTGGACGTGAGTTAGGTAGGACTGTAGAGAAAGCTTGGGACGAGAGTCAGGCAGGGTAGGAGAGAGGGGTTTGAGAAGAAAATCAGGCAGAGCAGGAGAGAGAGGCTTCAAACGAGAGTTCAAGCAGGATAGGACAGAGAGTCTTGGGACGAGAGTCAGGCAGGACAGGACAGAAAGGCTTGGGACGAGAGTCAAGCAATGTGAGAGAGAAAGGCTTGGGACGAGAATCAGGCAAGAAAGGAGATAGAGGCTTGGGACGAGAGTCAGGCATGGTGGGAGAGAGAGGATTGTGACGAGAGTCAGGCAGGACAGGAGAGAGAACTTGGGACGAGAGTCAGGCTAGGTAGGAGACAGAGGCTTGGAAAGAGTCAGGCAGAGCAGGAGAGAGATGCTTGGGACGAGTGTCAGACAGGACAGGAGAGAGAGGCTTGGGGCGAGTGTCAGGCAAGACAGGAGAGAGAGAGGCTGGAGACGAGAGTCAGGCAGGACTGGAGTGAGAGGCTTGGGAGGAGAGTCAGGTGAGACAGGAGAGAGAGGCATGGGACGAGAGTCAGGCCGGACAGGAGAGAGAGGCTTGGGACGAGAGTCAGGCAAGCCAGGAGAGAGAAGCTTGCGACGGGAGTCAGGCAGGGTGGGAGAGAAGGGATTTGGACGTGAGTCAGGCAGGAATGGAGAGAGAGCTTGGGACGAGAGTCAGGCAGGGTAGGAGAGAGGGGTTTGAGAAGAAAATCAGGCAGGGCAGGAGAGAGAGGCTTGAAACTAGAGTTCAAGCAGGACAGGACCAGAGTCAAGCAATGTGTGAGTGAGAGGGTTGGGACGAGAGTTAGGCAGGACTGGAGAGAGAGCTTGGGATGAGAGACAGGCTTGGTAAGAGAGAGGGGCTTGAGACTAGAGTCACCCAGGGCAGGAGAGAGAGGCTTAGGAAGAGAGTCAGACAGGACGTGACAGAGAGGGTTTGTACTAGAGTCAGGGAGGACAGGAGAAAGAGGCTTAGGACGAGAGTCAGGCAGGACAGGAGAGAGAGGTTCGGGATGAGAGTCAGGCAAGTCAGGAGAGAGAGGCTTATGACAAGGGTCAGGCAGGACAGGAGAGAGAGGCTTTGGACGAGAGTCAAGCAGGACAGTGGACAGAGGCTTGGGACGAGAGTCAGGCAGGACAGGAGAGAGAGGGTTAGGACGAGAGTCAGGCAGGATAGGAGATAGAGGCCTAGGACGAGTGTCAGGCAGGACAGAAGAACGAGTCTTGGGACGAGAGTCAGGGAGGAAAGGAGAAAGAGGCTTGGGACGAGAGTCAGCCAGGATAGGAGAGAGATGCTTGGGACGAGAGTCAAGAAGGACAGGAGAGAGAGGCTTGGGACGAGAGTCAGGCAGGACGGTAGAGAGATGCTTGGGACGACAGTCAGGCAGGACAGGAGAGAGAGGGTTGGGACGAGAGTGAGGCAGGACAGGAGAGAGAGGCTTGGGAGGAGATGCAGGCAGGACCGGAGAGAAAGGCATGGGACGATAGTCAGGCAGGACAGGAGAGAGCGGCTTGTGACGAGAGTCAGGCAGGACAGGAGAGAGAGAGGCTTGGGACGAGAATCTTGGAAGGTAGGAGAGAGGGGCTTCGGACGAGAAGCAGGCAGGACAGGAGGGAGAGTCTTGGGGCGAGAGTCAGGCAGGACAGGAGAGAGGGGCTTCGGATGAGAGTCAGGCAGGACAAAAGAGAGAGGATTGGGACGAGAGTCAGGCAGGACAGGAGAGAGAGTCTTCGGACGAGAGTTAGGCAGGACTGGAGAGAAAGAGGCTTGAGACGAGAGTCAGGCAGGACAGGAAAGAAAGGCTTGGGGAGAGAGTCAGGAAGGACATTACAGAAACGCTTGGGACGAGAGTCATTCAGTACAGGAGAGAGATGCTTGGGACCAGAGTCATGCAGGACAGGAGAGAGAGGCCTGGGACGAGAGTCAGGCAGAACAGAAGAGAGAGGCTTGGGACGAGAGTCAAGCAGGACAGGAGAGAGGGGCTTGGGACGAGAATAAATCTGAACCGGACAGAGAGTGTTGGGAAGAGAGTCAGGATGTACAGGAGAGAGAGAGTTAGGACGAGAGTCATGCAGGACATGAGAGAGAGGCTTAGGACGAGAGTCAGGCAGGAGAGGAGAGTGAGGCTTGGGGCGAGAGTCAGGCAGGACAGGAGAGAGACACTGGGGACAATAGGTAGTACAGGAGAGAGAGTCTTTGGACGAGAGTCAGGCAGGACAGGAGAAACATGCCTGGTACTAGAGTCAGGCAGCACAGGAGAGAGGCTTGGGACGAGAGTCAGGCTCGGCAGAAGAGAGGCTTGGGACGAGAGTCAGGCCGGGTAAGAGAGAGGGGCTTGGAACGAGAGTCAGGCAGGACAGGAGGGAGAGGCTTGGGACGAGAATCATGCAGGGTAGGAGAGAGGGGCTTCGGACAAGAGGCAGGCAGGACAGGAGGGAGAGTCTTGGGACGAGAGTCCGGCAGGACACGAGAGAGAGGCTTCGGATGAGAGTCAGGCAGGACAAAAGAGAGAGGATTGGGACGAGATTCAGGCAGGATAGGAGAGAGAGTCTTCGGACGAGAGTAAGGCAGGACTGGAGAGAGAGAGCCTTGAGACGAGAGTCAGGCAAGACTGGAGAGAAAGGCTTGTGAAGAGAGTCAGAAAGGACATTAGAGAAAAGCTTGGGACGAGAGTCATTCAGGACATGGGAGAGAGCCTTGGGACCAGAGTCTTGCAGGACAGGAGAAAGAGGCATGGGACGAGAGTCAGGCAGCACAGGAGAGAGAGGCTTGGGACGAGAGTCAGGCCGGGTAAGAGAGAGGGGCTTGGGACGAGAGTCAGGCAGGACAGGAGGGAGAGGCTTGGGACGATAATCATGCAGGGTAGGAGAGAGGGGCTTCGGACCAGTGAGGCAAGACAGGAGGGAGAGTCTTGGGACGAGAGTCAGGCAGGAAAGGAGTGAGAGGATCCGGATGTTTCAGGCAGGACAGAAGAGAGGGGCTTGGGACGAGAGTCAGGCAGTAAAGGAGAGAGAGTCTTCGGACGAGAGTCAGGCAGGACAGGAGGGAGAGGCTTGGGACAGAGTCAGACAGGATAGGAGAGAGAGGGT
Source organism: Panulirus ornatus (assembly GCF_036320965.1). Classification (NCBI taxonomy): domain Eukaryota; kingdom Metazoa; phylum Arthropoda; class Malacostraca; order Decapoda; family Palinuridae; genus Panulirus; species Panulirus ornatus. The sequence goes on from NC_092225.1 coordinate 6,597,191, forward strand.
TGGAACGAGAGTTAGGCAGGACTGGAGAGAGAGGCTTTGGACGAGAGTCAGGTAGGACAGGAGAGGGAGGATTGGATCGAGTCATGATGAACAGAAAAGAGAGGTGTGGGACTAGAGTCAGGCAGGACAGGAGAGAGAGGAGGTTGGGACGAGAGTCAGGCAAGAGAGGAGAGAGAGGCTTGGGACGAGAGTCAGGCAGGATGGTAGAGAGAGGATTAGGACGATAGTCAGGCAGGACTGGAGAGAGACCTTGGTACGAGAGTCAGGCAGGACAGGACAGAGAGGTTTGGTACGAGAGTCAAGCAATGTGGGAGAGAGAGGGTTGGGACGAGAGTTAGGCAGGACTGGAGAGAGAGCTTGGGACGACAGTCAGGCTTGGTAGGAGAGAGGGGCTTGGGACAAGAGTCAGGCAGGGCAGGAGTGAGAGGCTTGGGAAGAGAGTCAGGCAGGACAGGACAGAGAGGCTTGGGACGAGAGTCAGGCAGGGCAGGAGAGGGAGGCATGGGACGAGAGTCAGGGAAGACACGAGAGTGAGGCCTGGGACGAGAGTCAGGCAAGACAGGAGAGAGAGGCTTAGGACAAGAGTCAGGCAGGACAGGAGATAGAGGCTTAGGGTGAGAGTCAGTCAGGATAGAAGAGAGAAGCATGGGACGAAGAGTCAGGCAGGACTGGAGAGAGAGGCTTGGGACGAAATTCAGGCAGAACAGGGGAGAGAAGCTTGGGACAAGAGTCACCATTACAGGAGAGAGAGGCTTGGAACGAGAGTCAGGCAGGACAGGAGAGAGAGGGTTAGGACGATAGTCAGGCAGGATAGGAGATAGAGGCCTCGGACGAGAGTCAAGCACGACAGGAGAGAGAGGCTTGGGGCGAGAGTCAGGCAGGACAGGGGAGAGAGGCTTGGGACAAGAGTCACCATTACATAAGAGAGAGGCTTGGGACGAGAGTCAGTCAGGACAGGAGAGCGAGGCTTTGGACGAGAGTCAGGGAGGACAGGAGAAAGAGGCTTTGGACGAGAGTCAGGCAGGACAGGAGAGGGAGGCTTCGGAGGAGTGGCAGGCAGGACCGGAGAGAGAGGCATGGGACGAGAGTCAGGAAGGACAGGAGAGAGAGGCTTGGGACGAGAGTCAGGCAAGACAGGAGAGAGAGGCTTGCGACGAGAGTCAGGCAGGGTGGGAGAGAAGGGATCTGGACGTGAGTCAGGCAGGACTGGAGAGAGAGCTTGGGACTAGAGTCAGGCTGGGTAGGAGAGAGGGGCTTGAGAAGAGAATCAGGCAGGGCAGGAGAGAGAGGCTTGAAACGAGAGTTCAAGCAGGACAGGACAGAATCTTGGGACGAGAGTCAGGCAGGACAGGACAGAGAGTCTTGGGACGAGAGTCAAGCAATGTGGGAGAGAGAGGGATGGGACGAGAGTTAGGCAGGACTGGAGATAGAGCTTGGGACGAGAGACAGGCTTAGTAGGAGAGAGGGGCTTGAGACGAGAGTCACCCAGAGCAGGAGAGAGAGGCTTGGGCAGAGAGTCAGGGAGGACAGGACAGAGAAGCTTTGTACGAGAGTCAGGGAGGACAGGAGAAAGAGGCTTAGGACGAGAGTCAGGCAGGACAGGAGAGAGAGGTTCGGGATGAGAGTCAGGCAAGACAGGAGAGAGAGGCTTAGGACAAGGGTCAGGCAGGACAGGAGAGAGAGGCTTAGGATGTGGGTCAGACCGGAAAGAAGAGAGAAGCATGGGCCTAGAGTGAAGCAGGACAGGAGAGAGAGGCTTGGGACGAGAGTCAAGCACGACAGGGGACAAAGGCTTGGGACGAGAGTCAGGCAGGACAGGAGAGAGAAGGTTAGGACGAGAGTCAGGCAGGATAGGACATAGAGGCCTGGGACGAGTGTCAGGCAGGACAGAAGAACGAGGCTTGGGACGATAGTCAGGGAGGACAGGAGAAACAGGCTTGGGACGAGGGTCAGGCAGGACAGGAGAGAGATGCTTTGGACGAGAGTCAAGCAGGACAGTAGGGAGAGGCTTGGGACGAGAGTCAGGCAGGACGGTAGAGAGATGCTTGGGACGACAGTCAGGTAGGACAGGAGAGAGAGGGTTGGGATGAGAGTCAGGCAGGAAAGGAGAGAGAGGCTTGGGAGGAGATGCAGGCAGGACGGGAGAGAGCGGCTTGTGACGAGAGTCAGGCACGACAGGAGAGAGAGGCTTGGGGCGAGAATCCTGCAGGGTAGGAGAGAGGGGCTTCGGACGAGAGGCAGGCAGGACAGGAGGGGGAGTCTTGGGGCGAGAGTCAGGCAGGACAGTAGAGAGGGGCTTCGGACGAGAGTCAGGCAGGACAAAAGACAGAGGATTGGGATGAGAGTCAGGCAGGACAGGAGAGAGAGTCTTCGGACGAGAGTTAGGCAGGACTGGAGAGAAAGAGGCTTGAGATGAGATTCAGGCAGGAAAGGAAAGAAAGGCTTGGGAAGAGAGTCAGAAAGGACATTAGAGAAACGCTTGGGACGAGAGTCATTCAGGACAGGAGAGAGATGCTTGGGACCAGAGTCATGCAGGACAGGATAGAGAGGCCTGAGACGAGACTCAGGCAGAACAGAAGAGAGAGCCTTGTGACGAGATTCAAGCAGGACAGGAGAGAGGGGCTTGGGAGGAGAATAAATCTGAACTGGACAGAGAGTGTTAGGAAGAGAGTCAGGCTGTACAGGAGAGAGAAGGTTGGGACGAGAGTCATGCAGGACATGAGAGAGAGGCTTGGGAAGAGAGTCAGGCAGGACAGGAGAGAGAGGCTTGGGACGAGAGTCAGGCAGGAGAGGAGAGAGAGGCTTGGGGCGAGAGTCAGGCAAGACAGGAAAGAGAGGCTTATGACGAGAGTCAGGCAGGACAGGAGCGAGAGGCTTTGGACGAGTGTCAGGCAGGACAAGAGAGGGAGGATTGGATCGAGAGTCATGGAGGACAGGAAAGAGAGGCTTGGGACGAGAGTCAGGCAGGATAGGGGAGAGAGGCTTGGGACGAGAGTCAGCCATTACAGGAGAGAGAGGCTTGGGACGAGAATCAGGAAGGACAGGAGAGAGAGGGTTAGGACGAAAGTCAGGCAGGATAGGAGATAGAGGCCTGTGACAAGTGTCAGGCAGGACAGGAGAGCGAGACTTGGGACGAGAGTCAGGAAGGACAGGAGAAAGAGGCTTGGGACGAGAGTCAGGCAGGACAGGAGAGAGATGCTTGGGACGAGAGTCAAGCAGGACAGGAGAGAGATGTTTGGGACGAGAGTCAGGCAGGACGGTAGAGAGATGCTTGGGACGACAGTCAGGAAGGACAGGAGAGAGAGGATTGGGACGAGAGTCAAGCAGGACAGGAGATAGAGGTTTGGGAGGAGATGCAGTCAGGACCGGAAAGAGAGGCATGGGACGATAGTCAGGCAGGACAGGAGATAGAGGCTTGATACGAGAGTCAGGCAGGACAGGAGAGGCTTGGGATGAGAATCCTGCAGGGTAGGAGAGAGGGGTTTCGGACGAGAGGCAGGCAGGACAGGAGGGAGAGTCTTGGGACGAAAGTCCGGCAGGACACGAGAGAGAGGCTTCGGATGAGAGTCAGGCAGGACAAAAGAGAGAGGATTGGGACGAGATTCATGCAGGACAGGAGAGAGAGTCTTCGGACGAGAGTAAGGCAGGACTGGAGAGAGAGAGGCTTGAGACGAGAGTCAGGCAAGACTGGAGAAAAAGGCTTGTGAAGAGAGTCAGAAAGGACATTAGAGAAACGCTTGGGACGAGAGTCATTCAGGACATGGGAGAGAGGCTTGGGACCAGAGTCTTTCAGGACAGGAGAGAGAGGCCTGGGACGAGAGTCAGGCAGACAGGAGAGAGAGGCTTTGGACGAGAGTCAAGCAAGACTGGAGAGAGGGGCTTGGGACGAGAATTAATCTGAACCGGAGAGAGAGTATTGGGGAGAGTCAGGCTGTACAGGAGAGAGAGGGTTGGGACGAGAGTCATGTAGGACAGGAGAGAGAGGCTTAGGACGAGAGTAAGGGAGGACAGGAGAGTGAGGCCTGGGACTAGAGTCAGGCAGGACAGGAGAGAGACACTGAGGACGAGAGTCAGGGAGGACAGGAGAGAGAGTCTTTGGATGAGAGTCAGAAAGGACAGGAGAGAGAAGCCTGGTACTAGTCAGATAGCACAGGAGAGAGAGGCCTGGGTCGAGAGTCAAGCTCGGCAGGAGAGAGGCTTGGGCCGAGAGTCAGGCCGTGTAAGAGAGAGGGGCTTGGGACGAGAGTCAGTTAGGGCAGGAGGGAAAGGCTTGGGACGATAATCATGAAGGTTGGGAGAGAGGGGCTTCGGACCAGTGAGGCAAGACAGGAGGGAGAGTCTTGGGACGAGAGTCAGGCAGGAAAGGAGATAGAGGATTCGGATGTTTTTCAGGCAGGACAGAAGAGAGAGGCATGAGACAAAAGTCAGGCAGGACAGGAGAGAAAGTCTTGCGACGAGAGTCAGACACTACAGGAGAGAGAGGCTTAGGACGAGAGTCAGGCAGGACAAGAGAGTGAGGCTTGGGACGAGAGTCAGGGAGGGTAGGAGTGAAGGGCTTAGGACAAGAGTCAGGCAAGTAGGGGAAAGAGGCTTCGGACGAGAGTCAAGCAGGACAGGAGAGAGGGGCTTGGGACGAGAGTCAAGCAGGACAGGGGAGAGAGGCTTGTGACGAGAATTAATCTGGACATGAGAGAGAGGGTAGGGACGAGAGTCAGGCAGGACAGGAGATAGAGGCTTGGGACGATAGTAGGGCAGGACAGAGGAGAAATGCTGAAGACTGGAGAGAAAGGCTTGTGAAGAGAGTCAGAAAGGACAATAGAGAACCGCTTGGGACGAGAGTCATTCAAGACAGGGGAGAGAGGCTTGGGACCAGAGTCATGCTGGACAGGAGACAGAGGCTTGGGACGAGAGTCAGGCAGAACAGGAAAGAGAGGCTTGGGATGAGAGTCAAGCAGGACAGGAGAGAGGGGCTTGGAGCGAGAATAAATATGAACCGGACAGAGAGTGTTGGGAAGAGAGTCAGGCTGTACAGGAGAGAGAGGGTTGGGACGAGAGTCATGCAGGACAGGAGAGAGAGGCTTAGGACGAGAGTCAGGCAGGACAGGAGAGTGAGGCCTGGGACGAGAGTCAGGCAGGACAGGAGAAAGAGTCTTTGGACGAGAGTCAGAAAGGACAGGAGAGAGAGGCCTAGTACTAAAGTCAGATAGAGAGGCATGTGACGAGAGTCAGGCAGGACAAGAGAGAGAGGCTTGGGACGAGAGTCAGGTAGGACAAAAGGGAGTGGCTTGGGACGAGAGTCAGGCAGGACAGTAGAGAGAGACTTGGGAGGAGAGGCTGGCAGGACCGAGGAGAGAGGCATGGGATGATAATAAAGCAGGACAGGAGAGAGAGGCTTGGGACGAGAGTCAGGCAGGATTTGAGAGAGAGGCTTGGGACGAGAATCCTGCAGGGTAGGAGTGGGGCTTCGGACGAGAGGCAGGCAGGACAGGAGGGAGATTCTTGGGACGTGAGTCAGGCAGAACTGGAGAGAGATGCTTGGGATGAGATTCAGGCAGGATAGAAGAGAGAGGCATGGGACGAGAGTCAGGCAGGACAGGAGAGAGAGTCCTCGGACGAGAGTCAAGCAGGACATGAGAGAGAATCTTGAGCTGAGAGTCAGCCAAGACAGGAGATAGAGGCTTGGGACGAGAGTCAGACAGGTTAAGAGAGAAAGGCTTGGGACGATACTTATTCAGGACAGGAGAGAGAGGTTTGGGGCCAGAATCAAGCAGGACAGGGGAAAGAGGGGAGGGCCGAGAGTCATGCAAGACAGAAGAGAGAGGCTTGGGACGAGAGTCAGGCAGGACAAGAGAGAGAGGCTTAGGATGAGAGTCAGGCAGGACAGAAGAGAGAAGCATGGGACGAGAGTCAGTAAAGACAGTCGAGAGAGGCTTGGGACGAGAGTCTGGCAGGACAAGGGAGAGAGGCTTGGGACGAGAGTAAGCCATGACAGGATAGAGAGTCTTGGGACGAGAGTCAGGGGGAACAGGAAAAAGAATCTTGGAACAAGAGTCAGGCAGGACAGTAGAGAAAGGCTTGGGAGGAGAGGCAGGCAGGACCGGAGAGAGAGGAATGGGAGGAGAGTCAGGCAGGACAGGGGAGAGAGGCTTGGGACGAGAGCCAGGCAGGACAGGAGAGAGAGGCTTGGGACGAGAGTCATGCAGGACAGGAGAGAGAGGCTTGGGAGGAGAGGCAGGCAGGATAGTAGATAGATCCCTGAGAAGAGTGTCAGGCAGGATAGGAGAGCGAGGCTTGGGACGAGAGTCAGGGGGGAGAAGAGAAAGAGTCTTGGGACGAGAATCAGGCAGGAAAGGAGAGAGAGGGTCGGGAAGAGAGGCAGGCACGACCGGAGAGAGAGGCATGGCCCGAGATTCAGGCAGGACAGGAGAGAGAGGCTTAGGACGAGAGTCAGGCAGGACAGGAGAGAGAGGCTTGGGACGACAGTCAGGAAGGACAGGAGAGAGAGTCTTGGGACGAGAGTCACCCAGGACAGGAGGGAGAGGCTTGGGAGAAGAGGCAGGCAATATATTAGATAGAGGCCTGGGACGAGTGTCTGGCAGGACAGGAGAGCTAGGCTTCGGACGAGAGTCAGGGGGGAGAAGAAAGAGAGTCTTGAGACGAGAGTCAGGCAGGACAGGAGAGAGATGTTCGGGAGGAGAGGCAGGCAGGACCGGAGATAGAGGCATGGGCCGAGATTCAGGCAGGATAGGAGAGAGAGGCTTGGGACGAGAGTCAGGCAGGACAGGGGAGAGAGGCTTCGGACGACAGTCAGGAAGGACAGGAGAGAGAATCTTGGGACGAGAGTCACGCAGGACAGGAGGGAGAGGCTTGGGAGAAGAGGCAGGCAGGATATTACATAGGATCCTGGGACGAGTGTCAGGCAGGACAGGAGAGCGAGGCTTGGGACGAGAGTCAGGCAGGACATGAGAGAGAGGCTTGGGAGCAGAGGCATACAGTACCGGAGAGAGAGATATTGGACGAGGGTCAGGTAGGAAAGGAGAGAGAGGCTTGGGACGATAGTCAGGCAGGAGAGGAGAGAGATGCTACGGACGAGAGTCAGGCAGGATAGGAGGGAGAGGCTTGGGAGGAGAGGCAGGCAGGATATTAGATAAAGTGTCATCCAGGACAGGAGAGCGAGGTGTGGGACGAGAGTCAGGGGAGACAGGAGAGTCTTGGGACGAGATTCAGGCAGGACAGGAGAGAGAGGCTTGGGAGGAGAGGCAGGCAGGACCGGAGAGAGAGGCATGGGACGAGAGTCAGGCAGGACAGGAGAGAGAGGCTTGGGACTATACTCAGGCAGGACAGGAGGGTGAAGCTTGGGACGACAGTCAGGAAGGATAGGAGAGAAAGGCTTTGGACGAGAGTCAGCCAGGACATGAGAGAGAGGCTTAGGAAGAGAGGCAGGCAGGACCGGAGAGAGAGGAATGGGACGAGAATCAGGCAGGACAGGAGGTATAGTCTTGGGATGAGAGTCAGGCAGGACAGGAGAGAGAGTCTTGGGTCGAGAATCCTACAGGGTGCGGGAGAGGGTCTTCGGAGGAGAGGGAGGCAGGACAGGAGAGAGAGTCTTGGGACGAGATTCAGGCATGACACGAGAGAGAGCAATCGGATGAGAGTCAGGCAGGACAAAAGAGAGAGGCATGGGACGAGAGTCAGGCAGGACAGGAGAGAGTCTTGGAACGAGAGTTAGGCAGGACTGGAGAGAGAGAGAGAGAGGTTTGAGACGAGAGTCAGGAAGGACCGGAGAGAGAGGCTTGGGACAAGAGTCAGTCAGGAGAGTAGAGAGAGACTTAGGACGAAAGACAGGCAGGAAAAGGACGGTGAGGTTTAGTATGAGAGACAGGCAGGACAGAAGAGAGAAGCGTGGGGCGAGAGTCAGACAGGAGAGGAGAGAGAGTATTGGGACGAGAGTCATGCAGGACAGGAGAGAGAGGGTTAGGACGAGAGTCAAGCAGGATAGAAGATAAAGGCCTGGGAGGAGTGTTAGGCAGGAGAGGAGAGCGAGGCTTGGGACGAGAGTCAGGAGGGACAGGAGAAAGAGTCTTGGGACGAGAGTCAGGCAGGACAGGAGTGAGAGGCCTGGGAGAAGAGGCAGGCAGGACCGGAGAGAGGGGCTTCGGACGAGAGGCAGGCAGCACAGGAGGGAGAGACTTGGGACGAGAGTCAGGCAGGACAAGATAGAGAGGCTTGGGATGAGAGTCAGGCAGGATAGAAGAGAGAGGCATGGGACGATAGTCAGGCAGGAAAGGAAAGAGAGTCTTCGGACGAAAGTCAGGCAGGACAGGAGAGAGAGGCTTGGGACGAGAGCCAGACAGGGTAAGAGAGAAAGGCTTGGGACGAGACTTATTCAGGACAGGAGAGAGGTTTGAGCCCAGAGTCAAGCAGGACAGGAGAGAGAGGGGTGGGACGAGAGTCATGCAAGACAGGAGAGAGAGGCTTGGGACGAGAGTCAGGCAGGAGAGGAGAGAGAGGCTTAGGATGAGAGTTAGGCAGGACAGGGGAGAGAAGCTTGGGACGAGAGTCAGTCTTGACAGGAGAGGGAGGCTTTGAACGAGAGTCAGGCAGGACAGGAGAGAGAATGTTAGGACGAGCTTCAGGCAGGATAGGAGATACGGCCCTGGGACGAGTGTCAGGCAGCACAGGAGAGCGAGGCTTGGGACGAGAGTCAGGGGGGACAGGAGAAAGTTTCTTGGGACGAGAGTGAGGCAGGACAGGAGAGAGAGGCTTGGGAGGAGAGGCAGGCAGGACCGGAGAGAGAGGCATGGGACGAGAGTCAGGCAGGACAGGAGAGAGAGGCTTGGAAGGAGAGGAAGGCAGAACCAGAGAGAGAGGCATGGGACGAGAGTCAGGCAGGACAAGAGAGAGAGGCTTGGGACGAGAGTCAGGCAGGAAAGGAGAGAGAGGCTTGGGATGACAGTCAGGTAGGACACGAGAGCGAGGCTTGGTACGAGAGTTAGGAAATGAAAGATGCTTGGGAGGAGAGGCAGGCAGGACCGAAGAGAGAGACATGGGACGAGAGACAGGTAGGACAGGAGAGACAGGCTGGGGACGAGAGTTAGGCAGGACAGGGTGGAGAGGCTTGGGACGAGAATCCTGCACGGTAGGAGAGAGGGGCTTCGGACGAGAGGCAGGCAGGACATGAGAGAGAGTCTTTGGACGAGAGTCAGCCATGACACGATAGAGAGGCGTCGGATAAGAGTCAGGCAGGGTAAAAGAGAGAAGCATCGGACGAGAGTCAGGCAGGAGAGGAGAGAGAGTCTTGGGACGATAGTTAAGCAGGACTAGAGAGAGAGAGGCTTCGGACGAGAGTCATGCAGGACAGGAGAGAGAGGGTTAGGACGAGATTCAGGCAGGATAGGAGATAAAGGCCTGGGACGGGTGTCAGGCAAGAAAGGAGATAGAGGCTTTGGACGACAGTCAGGTGGGATAGGACAAAGAATCTTGGGACGAGAGACAGGCAGGACAGGAGACAGAGGCTTGGGAGTAGAGGCAGGCAGGACCGGAGTGAGAGGCATGGGACGAGAGTCAGGCAGGATAGTAGAGAGAAGCTTGGGACGAGAGTCAGGCAGGACAGAATGGAGACGCTTGGGACGAGAGTCATGCAGGACAGGAGAAAGAGATTTGTGAGGAGAGGCTGGCAGGACCGGAGAAAGAGGCATGGGATGATAATCAGGCAGGACAGGAGAAAGAGGCGTGGGACGAGAATCCTGCAGGGTAGGAGAGGGGCTTCGGACGAGAGGCAGGCAGGACAGGAGAGAGAGTATTGGAACGAGAGTCAGGCACGACAGGACTGAGAGGCTTGGGATGAGATTCAGGCAGGATAGAAGAGAGAGGCATGGGATGAGAGTCAGCCATGACAGGTAAGACAGTCCTCGGACGAGAGTCAAGCAGGACAGGAGAGAGACGCTTGCGACGAGAGTTAGCCAAGAGAGGAGATAGAGGCTTGGGACGAGAGTCAGACAGGTTAAGAGAGAAAGGCTTGGGACGAGACTTATTTATTACAGGAGAGAGAGGTTTGGGTCCAGAGTCAAGCAGGACAGGGGAGAGATTCGTGGGACGAGAGTCATGCAAGACAGGAGAGAGAGGCTTGGAACGAGAGTCAGGCAGGACAGAGAGAGAGGCTTAATATGAGAGTCAGGCTGGACAGGAGAGAGAGGCTTGGGTCACAGTCAGGAGGGACAGGAGAAAGAATCTTGGGGCGAGAGACAGGCAGGACAGGAGACAGAGGCTTGGCAGGAGAGGCAGGCAGGACCGGAGAGAGAGGCATGGGACGAGAGTCAGGCAGGGCAGGAGAGAGTGGCTTCGGACGAGAGTCAGGCAGGACAAAAGGGAGTGGCTTGGGACGAGAGTTCACAGGACAGGAGAGAGAGACTTGGGAGGAGAGGCTGGCAGGACCGAAGAGAGAGGCATGGGATGATAATAAAGCAGGACAGGAGAGAGAGGATTGGGACGAGAGTCAGTCAGGACATGAGAGAGAGGTTTTGGACGAGAATCCTGCAGGGTAGGAGAGGGGCTTCGGATGAGTGGCAGGCAGGATAGGAGTAATAGTCTTGAGATCTGAGTCAGGCAGGACAGGAGAGAGAGGCTTGGGATGAGATTCAGGCTTGATAGAAGAGAGAGGCATGGGACGAGAGTCAGGCAGGACAGGAGAGACAGTCCTCGGACGAGAGTCAAGCAGGACAGGAGAGAGACTCTTGCGACGAGAGTCAGCCAAGACAGGAGATAGAGGCTTGGGACGAGAGTCAGACAGGTTAAGAGAGAAAGGCTTGGGACGAGACTTATTCAGGACAGGAGAGAGAGGTTTAGGGCCAGAGTCAAACAGGACAGGGGAGAGATTCGTGGGACGAGAGTCATGCAAGACAGGAGAGAGAGGCTTGTGACGAGAGTCAGGCAAGACAGAGAGAGGCTTAGTATGAGAGTCAAGCTGGACAGGCGATAGAGGCTTGGGACGACAGTCAGGGGGGACAGGAGAAAGAATCTTTGGACGAGAGACAGGCAGGGCAGGAGACAGAGGCTTGGGAGGAGAGGCAGGCAGGACCTGAGAGAGAGGCTTGGGACGAGAGTCAGGCAGGACAGGAGAGAGAGACTTGGGAGGAGAGGCTGGCAGGACCGAAGAGAGAGGCTTGGGATGATAATAAAGCATTACAGGAGAGAGAGTCTTGGGACGAGAGTCAGGCAGGACATGAGAGAGAGGCTTGGGACGAGAATCCTGCAGTTTAGGAAAGGGGCTTCGGATGAGAAGCAGGAAGGACAAGAGGGAGATTCTTGGGACGTGCGTCAGGCAGGACTGGAGAGAGGGGCTTGGGATGAGATTCAGGCAGGATAGAAGAGAGAGGCATGGGAAGAGAGTCAGGCAGGACAGGAGAGAGAGTCTTCGGACGAGAGTCAAGCAGGACATGAGAGAGACTCTTGAGATAATATTCAGCCAAGACAGGAGATAGAGGCTTGGGACGAGATTCAGACAGGTTAAGAGAGAAAGGCTTGGGACGAGACTTATTCAGGACAGGAGAGAGAGGTTTGGGGCCAGAATCAAGCGGGACAGGGGAAAGAGGTGAGGGACGAGAGTCATGCAAGACAGGAGAGAGAGGCTTGGGACGAGACTCAGGCAGGACAAGAGAGATAGGCTTAGGATGAGAGTCAGGCAGGACAGAAGAGAGAAGCATGGGACGAGAGTCAGTAAGGACATTCGAGAGAGGCTTGGGACGAGAGTTTGGCAGATCAAGGGAGAGAGTCTTGGGACGAGAGTCAGCCATGACAGGATAGAGAGTCTTGGGACGAGAGTCAGGGGGAACAGGAGAAAGAATCTTGGGACAAGAGTCAGGCAGGACAGGAGATAGAGGCTTGGGAGGAGAGGCAGGCAGGACCGGAGAGAGAGGAATAAGAGGAGGGTCTGGCAGGACAGGGGAGAGAGGCTTGGGACGAGAGCCAAGCAGGACAGGAGAGAGAGGCTTGGGACGAGAGTCATGCAGGACAGAAGAGAGAGGCTTGGGAGGAGAGGCAGGCAGGATAGTAGATAGATGCCTGAGACGAGTGTCAGGCAGGACAGGAGAGCGAGGCTTCGGACCAGAGTCAGGCAGGACAGGAGAGAAAGGCTTGGGACGACAGTCAGGAAGGACAGGAGAGAGAGTCTTGGGACGAGAGTCACACAGGACATGAGGGAGAGGCTTGGGAGAAGAGGCAGGCAGGATATTAGATAGAGGCCTGGGACGAGTGTCAGGCAGGACAGGAGAGCGAGGCTTGGGACAAGAGTCAGGCAGGACAGGAGAGAGAGGCTTGGGAGCAGAGGCATACAGGACCGGAAAGAGAGGTATGGGACGAGAGTCAGGCAGGAAAGGAGAGAGAGGCTTGGGACGATATTCAGGCAGGACAGGAGAGAGAGGCTTGGGACGAGAGTCAGGCAGGACAGGAGAGAAAGGCTTGGGACGACAGTCAGGAAGGACGGGAGAGAGAGTCTTGGGACGAGAGTCACACAGGACATGAGGGAGAGGCTTGGGAGAAGAGGCAGGCAGGATATTAGATAAAGGCCTGGGACGAGTGTCAGGCAGGACAGGAGAGCGAGGCTTGGGACAAGAGTCAGGCAGGACAGGAGAGAGAGGCTTAGGAGCAGAGGCATACAGGACCGGAAAGAGAGGTATGGGACGAGAGTCAGGCAGGAAAGGAGAGAGAGGCTTGGGACGATAGTCAGGCAGGACAGGAGAGAGAGGCTTGGGACGAGAGTCAGGCAGGATAGGAGGGATAGGCTTGGGTGGAGAGGCAGGCAGGATATTAGATAAAGTGTCATCCAGGACAGGAGAACGAGGTGTGGGACGAGGGTCAGGGGAGACAGGAGAGTCTTGGGACGAGATTCAGGCAGGACAGGAGAGAGAGGCTTAGGAGGAGAGGCAGGCAGGACTGGAGAGAGAGGCATGGGACGAGAGTCAGGCAGGACAGGAGAGAGAGGCTCGGGACTATACTCAGGCAGGACAGGAGGGTGAGGCTTGGGACGACAGTCAGGAAGGACAGGGGAGAGAGACTTTGGACGAGAGTCAGCCAGGACATGAGAGAGAAGCTTAAGAGGAGAGGCAGGCAGGACCGGATAGAGAGGCATGGGACGAAAGTAAGGCAGGAAAGGAGAGAGGTGCTCGGGACGAGAGTCAGGCAGGACAGGAGAGAGAGGCTTAGGACGAGAATCTTGCAGGCTAAGAGAGGGGCTTCGGACGAGAGGCAGGCAGCACAGGAGGGAGAGTCTTGGGACGAGAGTCAGGCAGGAAAGGAGGGGAGAGGCTTGGGATGAGAGTCAGGCAGGATAGAAGAGAGAGGCATGGGACGATAGTCAGGCAGGAAAGGAGAGAGAGTCTTCGGACGAGAGTCAGGCAGGACAGGAGAGAGAGGCTTGTGACGAGAGCCAGACAGGGTAAGAGAGAAAGGCTTGGGAGGAAACTTATTCAGGACAGGAGAGAGGTTTGGGCCCAGAGTCAAGCAGGACAGGAAGGAGTGGGGTGGGACGAGAGTCATGCAAGACAGGAGAGAGAGGCTTGGGACGAGATTCAGGCAGGAGGGGAGAGAGAGGCTTAGGATGAAAGTTAGGCAGGACAGGGGAGAGAGGCTTGGGACGAGACTCAGCCTTGACAGGAGAGGGAGGCTTTGAACGAGAGTCAGGGAGGACAGGAGAGAGAGGCTTAGGACGAGCTTCAGGCAGGATAGGAGATAGGGTACTGGGACGAGTGTCAGGCAGGAGAGGAGAGCGAGGCTTGGGACGAGAGTCAGTGGGGACAGGAGAAAGTATCTTGGGACGAGAGTGAGGCAGGACAGGAGAGAGAGGCTTGGGAGGAGAGGCAGGCAGGACCGGAGAGAGAGGCATAGGACGAGAGTCAGGCAGGACATGAGAGAGAGGCTTGGAAGGAGAGGCAGGTAGGACCGGAGAGAGAGGCATGTGACGAGAGTCAGGCAGGACAAGAGAGAGAGGCTTGGGACGAAAGTCAGGCAGGAAAGGAGAGAGAGGCTTGGGATGACAGTCAGGTAGGACACGAGAGCGAGGCTTGGTACGAGAGTTAGTACATGAGAGAGATGCTTTGGATGAGAGGGAGGCAGGACCGAAGAGAGAGACATGGGACGAGAGTCAGGTAGGACAGGAGACAGAGGCTTGGGACGAGAGTCAGGCAGGACTAGGGGAGAGAGGCTTGGGACGAGAATCCTGCAGGGTAGGAGAGAGGGGCTTCGGACGAGAGGCAGGCAGGACATGAGAGAGAGTCTTTGGGCGAGAGTCAGCCATGACACGAGAGAGAGGCGTCGGATGAGAGTCTGGTAGGACAAAAGTGAGAGGCATCGGACGAGAGTCAGGCAGGACAGGAGAGAGAGTCTTAGGACGATAGTTAGGCAGGACTGGAGAGAGAGAGGCTTCGGACGAGAGTCATGCGGGACAGGAGAGAGAGGGTTAGGACGAGATTCAGGCAGGATAGGAGATAAAGCCCTGCGACGAGTGTCAAGCAGGAAAGGAGAGCGAGGCTTAGGACGAGAGTCAGGGTGACAGGAAAAAAGTCTTAGGACGAGAGTCAGGCAGGACAGGAGAGACAGGCTTGGGAGGAGAGGCAGGCAGGACAGGTGAGAGAGCCATGGGACGAGATTCAGGCAGGACAGGAGAGAGATGCTTTGGACGAGAGTTAGGCTGGACAGTAGATAGAGGCTTGGGACAACAGTCAGGGGGGACAGGAGAAAGAATCTTGGGACGAGAGACAGGCAGGAGAGGAGACAGATGCTTGGGAGGAGAGTTAGGCAGGACCGGAGAGAAAGGCATGGGACGAGAGACAGGCAGGACAGGAGAGAGAGGCTTGGGACGAGAGTCAGTCAGGAATGAATAGAGACGCTTAGGACGAGAGTCATGCAGGACAGGAGAGAGAGATTTGTGAGTAGAGGCTGGCAGTACCGGAGAAAAAGGAATGGGATGATAATCAAGCAGGACAGGAGAGAGAGGCTTGGGACGAGAGTCAGGCAGGACAGGAGAGAGAGGCTTGGGACGAGAATCCTGCAGGGTAGGAGATGGCCTTCTTACGAGAAGCAGGCAGGACAGGAGGGAGAGTCTTGGGACGAGAGTCAGGCACGACAGATCAGAGAGGCTTGGGATGAGATTCAGGCAGGATAGAAGAGAGAGGCATGGGACGAGAGTCAGGCAGGAAAGGAGAGACAGTCCTCGGACGAGGGTCAAGCAGGACAGGAGAGAGACGCTTGTACCAGAGTCATTCAAGACAGGAGATAGAGGCTTGGGACGAGAGTCAGACAGGTTAAGAGAGAAAGGCTTGGGACGAGACTTTTTCAAGACAGGAGAGAGAGGTTTTTGGCCAGAGTCAAGGAGGACAGGGGAGAGAGGCGTGGGACGAGAGTCATGCAAGACAGGAGAGAGAGGCTTGGAACGAGAGTCAGGCAGGACAGAGAGAGACGCTTTATATGAGAGTTAGGCTGGACAGGATAGAGAGGCTTGGGACGACAGTCAGGGGGGACAGAAGAAAGAATTTTGGGACGAGAGAAAGGCAGGACAGGAGACAGAGGCTTGGGAGGAGAGGCAGGCACGACCGGAGAGAGAGGCATTGGACAAGAGTCAGGCAGGACAGGAGAGAGAGGCTTGAGACGAGAGTCAGGCAGGACAAAAGGGAGTGGCTTGGGACGAGAGTCAGGCAGGACAGGAGAGAGAGACTTGGGAGGAGAGGCTGGCAGGACCGAAGAGAGAGGCATGGGATGATAATAAAGCAGGACAGGAGAGAGAGGCTTGGGACCAGAGTCAGGCAGGACATGAGAGAGAGGCTTGGGACGAGAATCCTGCAGGGTAGGAGAGGGGCTTCGGATGAGAGGCAGGCAGGACAGGAGGGAGAGTCTTGGTACGTGAGTCAGGCAGGATAGGAGAGAGAGGCTTGGGATGAGATTCAGGCAGGATAGAAGAGAGAGGCATGTGACGAGAGTCAGGCAGGACAGGAGAGACAGTCTTCGGACGAGAGTCAAGCAGGACAGGAGAGAGACGCTTGCGACGAGAGTCAGCCAAGACAGGAGATAGAGGCTTGGGACGAGAGTCAGACAGGTTAAGAGAGAAAGGCTTGGGACGAGACTTATTCAGGACAGGAGAGAGAGGTTGTGGGCCAGAGTCAAGCAGGACAGGGGAGAGAGGCGTGGGACGAGAGTCATGCAAGACAGGAGAGAGAGGCTTGGGACGAGAGTCAGGCAGGACAGGAGAGAGAGTCTTGGGACGAGAGTCTGGCAGGAAAGGAGAGAGGCTTGGGACGAGAGTCGCCATGACAGGATAGTCTTGGACGAGAGTCAGGGAACAGGAAAGAATCTGGGACAAGAGTCAGCGGGACGGAGAGAGAGGCTTGGAGAGAGGCAGGCAGACCGGAGAGAGAGGAATGGGACGGAGTCTTCAGACATGAGAGAGGCTTGGAGAGAGCCAGGCAGGACAGGAGAGAGGCTTGGACGAGAGTCATGCAGAAGGAGAGAGAGGCTTGGAGGAGAGGCAGCAGGTATAGATAGATGGGAGACGAGTGTTAGGCAGGACAGGATAGCGAGGCTTGGACGAGAGTCAGGGGAGAAGAGAAGACTTTGGGACGAGAGTAAGGAGGACTGGAGAGAGAGGTTCGGAGAGAGGGGCAGACGAAGAGAGAATCATGTGCCGAGATTCAGGCAGGAAGAGAGAGAGCTTGGGAGGAGCGGCAGGACGGAGAGAGAGGCTGGGAGAGAGCAGGTGGACAAAGGGAGGGTTGGAGACAGCAGGCAAGAGAGAGAGACTGGGGGAGAGCTGGAGACCGAAGAGAGAGGCAGGGAGATAAAGCAAAAACAGGAGGAGAGGCTTGACGAGAGCAGGAGACCGGGGAAGAGAGGTTTGGACAAGAAATCAGTCAGGAGAGGAGGACAGAGAGAGACTTGGGACGAAGTCAGGCAGAAGAAATGAGGACGGAGAGAGGTTAGATTAGAGACAGGTAGGACAGAAGAGAGAACGGTGGACGAAGAAGTCAGACAGGAAGAGAGAGAGACTTGGGACGAGAGTCAGCAGGAGAAAGGAGAGAGGGAAGCTGAGTAGACGAAGAGTTCCAGCAGGAGGAGATAAAGCCAGAGTGTTAGACGGAGAGGAGAGCAAGGTGGGACGAGAGTCAGGGGGACAGGAGAAAGGTCTTGGGACGAGAGTCAGCAGGACAGGAGACAGAGATTAGAGGAGAGGCAGGAAGGACCGGAGAGAGAGGCATGGGACGGGAGTAAGGCAGGAAAGGAGAGAGGTGCTCGGGACGAGAGTCAGGCAGGACAGGAGAGAGAGGCTTGGGACGAGAATCCTGTAGGCTAAGATAGGGGCTTCGGACGAGAGGCAGGCAGGATAGGAGGGAGAGTCTTGGGACGAGAGTCAGGCAGGACAGGAGAGAGAGGCTTGGGATTAGAGTCAGGCAGGATAGAATAGAGAGACATGGGACGAGAGTCAGGCAGGAAAGGAGAGTGAGTCTTCGGACGAGAGTCAGGCAGGACAGGAGAGAGAGGCTTGGGACGAGAGCCAGACAGGGTAAGAGAGAAAGGCTTAGGACGAGACTTATTCAGGACAGGAGAGAGAGGTTTGGACCCAGAGTCAAGCAGGACAGGGGAGAGAGGCGTGGGACGAGAGTCATGCAAGACAGGAGAGAGAGGCTTGGGACGAGAGTCAGGCAGGAGAGTAGAGAGAGGCTTAGGATGAGAGTCAGGCAGGACAGGGGAGAGAGGCTTGGGACGAGAGTCAGCCTTGACAGGAGAGGGAGGCTTTGAACGAGAGTCAGGCAGGACAGGAGAGAGAGGGTTAGGACGAGATTCAGGCAGGATAGGAGATAGGGCCCTGGGACGAGTGTCAGGCAGCACAAGAGAGTGAGGCTTGGGACGAGACTCAGGGGGGACAGGAGAAAGTATCTTGAGACGAGAGTGATGCAGGACAGGAGAGAGAGGCTTGGAAGTAGAGGCAGGCAGGACCTGAGAAAGTGGCATGGGGCGAGAGTCAGGCAGGACAAGAGAGAGAGGCTTGGGACGAGAGTCAGGGAGGAAAGGAGAGAGAGGCTTGGGATGACAGTCAGGTAGGACACGAGAGCGAGGCTTGGTACAAGAGTTAGGACATTAGAGAGATGATTGGGAGGAGAGGCAGGCAGGACCGAAGAGAGAGACATGGGACGAGAGTCAGGTAGGACAGGAGAGAGAGGCTTGGGACGAGAGTCAGGCAGGACTTGGGGGGAGTGGCTTGGGACGAGAATCCTGCAGGGTAGGAGAGAGGGGCTTCGGACGAGAGGCAGGCAGGACATGAGAGAGAGTCTTTGGGCGAGAGTCAGCCATGACACGAGAGAGAGGCTTGGGACGAGACTTATTCAGGTCAGGAGAGAGAGGTTTGGGGCCAGAGACAAGCAGGACAGGGGAGAGAGGCGTGGGACGAGAGTCACGCAAGACAGGAGAGAGGCTTGGAACGAGAGTCAGGCAGGACAGAGAGAGAGGCTTAATATGAGAGTCAGGCTGGACAGGAGAGAGAGGCTTGGGACGACAGTCAGGGGGGACAAGAGAAAGAATCTTCGGACGAGAGACAGGCAGGACAGGAGACAGAGGCATCGGAGGAGAGGCAGTCAGGACCGGAGAGAAAGGCATGGGACGAGAGTCAGGCAGGACAGAAGAGAGAGGCTTATGACGTTAGTCAGGCAGGACAAAATGGAGTGAATTGGGACGAGAGTCAGGCAGGACAGGAGAGAGAGACTTGGGAGGAGAGGCTGGCAGGACCGAAGAGAGAGGCATGGGATGATAATAAAGCAGGACAGGAGAGAGAGGCTTGGGCCGAGAGTCAGCAGGACATGAGAGAGAGGCTTAGGACGTGAATCCTGCAGGGTAGGAGAGGGGCTTCGGACGAGAGACAGGCAGGACAAGAGGGATATTTTTGGGACGTGAGTCAGGCAAGACTGGACAGAGAGGCTTGAGATGAGATTCAGGCAGGATAGAAGAGAGAGGCATGGGACGAGAGTCAGGCAGGACAGGAGTGACAGTCTTCGGACGAGAGTGAAGCAGGACATGAGAGAGACGCTTGAGACGAGAGTCAGCCAAGACAGTAGATAGAGGCTTGGGACGAGAGTCAGAGAGGTTAAGAGAGATAGGCTTAGGACGAGACTTATTCAGGACAGGAGAGAGAGGTTTGGGGCCAGAATCAAGCAGGACAGGGGAGAGAGGTGAGGGACGAGAGTCATGCAAGACAGGAGAGAGATGCTTGGGACGAGAGTCAGGCAGGACAGTCGAGAGAGTCTTGGGACGAGAGTCTGGCAGGACAAGGGAGAGAGGCTTGGGACGAGAGTCAGCCATGACAGGATAGTCTTGGGACGAGAGTCAGGGGGAACAGGAGAAAGAATCTTGGGACAAGAGTCAGGCAGGACAGGAGAGAGAGGCTTGGGAGGAGAGGCAGGCAGGACCGGAGAGAGAGGAATGGGACGGAGTCATTCAGGACATGAGAGAGAGGCTTGGGACGAGAGCCAGGCAGGACAGGAGAGAGAGGCTTGGGACGAGAGTCATGCAGGACAGGAGAGAGAGGCTTGGGAGGAGAGGCAGGCAGGATAGTAGATAGATGGCTGAGACGAGTGTCAGGCAGGACAGGATAGCGAGGCTTGGGACGAGAGTCAGGGGGGAGAAGAGAAAGACTCTTGGGACGAGAGTAAGGCAGGACTGGAGAGAGAGGTTCGGGAGGAGAGGGAGGCAGGACCGAAGAGAGAGTCATGTGCCGAGATTCAGGCAGGACAGGAGAGAGAGGCATGGGACGAGAGTCAGGCAGGACAGGAGAGAGAGGCTTGGGAAGAGAGTCAGGTAGGAAAAAAGGGAGTGGCTTGGGACGAGAGTCAGGCAGGACAAGAGAGAGAGACTCGGGAGGAGAGGCTGGCAGGACCGAAGAGAGAGGCATGGGATGATAATAAAGCAGGACAGGAGAGAGAGGCTTGGGACGAGAGTCAGGCAGGACCGGAGAGAGAGGCATGGGACGAGAGTCAGGCAAGACAGGAGAGAGAGGCTTGGGACTATACTTAGGCAGGACAGGAGATGAGGCTTGGGACGACAGTCAGGAAGTACTGGACAGAGGCTTTGGACGAGAGTCAGCCAGGACATGAGAGAGAGGCTTAGGAGGAGAGGCAGGCACGACCGGAGAGAGAGGCATGGGACGAGAATCAGGCAGGACAGGAGGGAGAGTCTTGGGATGAGAGTCAGGCAGGACAGGAGAGAGAGTCTTGGGACAAGAATCCTACAAAGTACGAGAGAGGCGCTTCGGAGGAGAGGCAGGCAGAACAGGAGAGAGAGTCTTGGGACGAGAGTCAGACATGACACGAGAGAGAGGATTTGTTTGAGAGTCAGGCAGGACAAAAGAGAGAGGCATATGACGAAAGTCAGGCAGGACAGGAGAGAGAGTCTTGGGACGAAAGTTAGGCAGGACTGGAGAGAGAGAGAGGCTTGAGACGAGAGTCAGGCAGGACCGGAGAGAGAGGCTTGGGACGAGAGTCAGTCAGGAGAGGAGAGAGAGACTTGGGACGAGAGTCAGGCAGGAAAGGACGGAGAGGTTTAGGATTAGAGACAGGTAGGACAGAAGAGAGAAGCGTGGGACGAGAGTCAGACAGGACATGAGAGAGAGACTTGGGACGAGAGTCATACAGGACAGGAGAGAGAGGGTTAGGACGAGAGTCAGACAGGATGGAGATAAAGGCCTGGGAGGAGTGTTAGACAGGAGAGGAGAGCAAGGCTTGGGACGAGAGTCAGGGGGGACAGGAGAAAGAGTCTTGGGACGAGAGTCAGGCAGGACAGGAGACAGAGATCTGAGAGGAGAGGCAGGCAGGACCGGAGAGAGAGGAATGGGACGGGAGTAAGGCAGGAAAGGAGAGAGGTGCTCGGGACGAGAATCAGGCAGGACAGGAGAGAGAGGCTTGGGACGAGAATCCTGTAGGCTAAGATAGGGGCTTCGGACGAGAGGCAGGCAGGACAGGAGGGAGAGTCTTGGGACGAGAGTCAGGCAGGACAGGAGAGAGAGGCTTGGGATTAGAGTCAGGTAGGATAGAATAGAGAGACATGGGACGAGAGTCAGGCAGGAAAGGAGAGTGAGTCTTCGGACGAGAGTCAGGCAGGACAGGAGAGAGAGGCTTGGGACGAGAGCCAGACAGGGTAAGAGAGAAAGGCTTAGGACGAGACTTATTCAGGACAGGAGAGAGAGGTTTGGACCCAGAGTCAAGCAGGACAGGGGAGAGAGGCGTGGGACGAGAGTCATGCAAGACAGGAGAGAGAGGCTTGGGACGAGAGTCAGGCAGGAGAGTAGAGAGAGGCTTAGGATGAGAGTCAGGCAGGACAGGGGAGAGAGGCTTGGGACGAGAGTCAGCCTTGACAGGAGAGGGAGGCTTTGAACGAGAGTCAGGCAGGACAGGAGAGAGAGGGTTAGGACGAGATTCAGGCAGGATAGGAGATAGGGCCCTGGGACGAGTGTCAGGCAGCACAAGAGAGCGAGGCTTGGGACGAGACTCAGGGGGGACAGGAGAAAGTATCTTGAGACGAGAGTGAGGCAGGACAGGAGAGAGAGGCTTGGGAGGAGAGGCAGGCAGGACCGGAGAGAGAGGCATGGGACGAGAGTCAGGCAGGACAGGAGAGAGAGGCTTGGGACGAGAGTCAGGCAGGAAAGAGAGAGAGGCTTGGGATGAGAGTCAGGCAGGACAAGAGAGAGAGGCTTGGACGAGAGTCAGGCAGGACAGGAGAGAGAGACTTGGGACGAGAGTCATGCAGGACACGAGAGAGAGGGTTAGGACGAGAGTCAGGCAGGATGGAGATAAAGGCCTGGGAGGACTGTTAGACAGGAGAGGAGAGCAAGGCTTGAGACGAGGGTCAGGTGGGAGAGGAGAAAGAGTCTTTTGACGAGAGTCAGGCAGGACAGGAGACAGAGATCTGAGAGGAGAGGCAGGCAGGACCGGAGAGAGAGGCATGGGATGATAATAAAGCAGGACAAGAGAGAGAGTGTTGGGACGAGAGTCAGGCAGGACAGGAGAGAGAGGCTTGGGATTAGATTCAGGCAGGATAGAATAGAGAGACATGGGACGAGAGTCAGGCAGGAAAGGAGAGTGAGTCTTCGGACGAGAGTCAGGCAGGACAGGAGAGAGAGGCTTGGGACGAGAGCCAGACAGGTTAAGAGAGAAAGGCTTAGGACGAGACTTATTCAGGACAGGAGAGAGAGGTTTGGATCCAGAGTCAAGCAGGACAGGGGAGAGAGGCGTGGGACGAGAGTCATGCAAGACAGGAGAGAGAGGTTTGGGACGAGAGTCAGGCAGGAGAGTAGAGAGAGGCTTAGGATGAGAGTCAGGCAGGACAGGGGAGAGAGGCTTGGGACGAGAGTCAGCCTTGACAGGAGAGGGAGGCTTTGAACGAGAGTCAGGCAGGACAGGAGAGAGAGGGTTAGGACGAGATTCAGGCAGGATAGGAGATAGGGCCCTGGGACGAGTGTCAGGCAGCACAAGAGAGCGAGGCTTGGGACGAGACTCAGGGGGGACAGGAGAAAGTATCTTGAGACGAGAGTGATGCAGGACAGGAGAGAGAGGCTTGGAAGTAGAGGCAGGCAGGACCTGAGAAAGTGGCATGGGGCGAGAGTCAGGCAGGACAAGAGAGAGAGGCTTGGGACGAGAGTCAGGGAGGAAAGAGAGAGAGGCTTCGGATGACAGTCATGTAGGACACGAGAGCGAGGCTTGGTACAAGAGTTAGGACATTAGAGAGATGATTGGGAGGAGAGGCAGGCAGGACCGGAGAGAGAGACATGGGACGAGAGTCAGGTAGGACAGGAGAGAGAGGCTTGGGACGAGAGTCAGGCAGGACTTGGGGGGAGTGGCTTGGGACGAGAATCCTGCAGGGTAGGAGAGAGGGGCTTCGGACGAGAGGCAGGCAGGACATGAGAGAGAGTCTTTGGGCGAGAGTCAACCATGACACGAGAGAGAGGCGTCGGATGAGAGTCTGGTAGGACAAAAGTGAGAGGCATCGGACGAGAGTAAGGCAGAACAGGAGAGAGAATCTTAGGACGATAGTTAGGCAGGACTGGAGAGAGAGAGGCTTCGGACGAGAGTCATGCAGGACAGGAGAGATAGGGTTAGGACGAGATTCAGGCAGGATAGGAGATAAAGGCCTGTGACGAGTGTCAGGCAGGAAAGGAGAGCGAGGCTTGGGACGAGAGTCAGGGGAACAGGAAAAAGAGTCTTGGGAAGAGAGTCAGGCAGGACAGGAGAGAGAGGCTTGGGAGGAGAGGCAGGCGGGGCTGGTGAGAGAGCCATGGGACGAGAGTCAAACAGGACAGGAGAGAGATACTTGGGACGAGAGTCAGGCTGGACATTAGAGAGAGGCTTGTGACGACAGTCAGGGGGGACAGGAGAAAGAATCTTGGTACGAGAGATAGGCAGGACAGGAGACAGATGCTTGGGAGGAGAGGCAGGCAGGACCGGAGAGAGAGGCATGGGACGAGAGTCAGGCAGGACAGGAGAGAGAGGCTTGGGATGAGAGTCAGGCAGGACAGAATGGAGACGCTTGGGACGAGAGTCAGGCAGAACAGGAGAGAGAGATTTGGGAGGAGAGGCTGTTAGGACCGGAGAAAGAGTCATGGGATGATAATCAGGCAGGACAGGAGAGAGAGGCTTGGGACGAGATGCAGGCATGACAAGAGAGAGAGGCTTGGGACAAGAATTCTGCAGTGTAGGAGAGGGGCTTCGGACGAGAGGAAGGAAGGACAGGAGGGAGAGTCTTGGGACGAAAGTCAGGCACGACAGGAGAGGGAGGCTTGGGATGAGATTCAGGCAGGATAGAAGAGAGAGGCATGTGACGATAGTCAGGCAGGACAGGAGAGACAGTCTTAGGACGAGAGTCAACAAGGACAGGAGAGAGACGCTTGCGACGAGAGTCAGCCAGGACAGGAGATAGAGGCTTGGGACTAGAGTCAGACAGTTAAGGAGAAAGGCTTGGGACGAGACTTATTCAGGTCAGGAGAGAGAGGTTTGGGGCCAGAGTCAAGCAGGACAGGGGAGAGAGGCGTGGGACGAGAGTCATGGAAGACAGGAGAGAGGCTTGGAACGAGAGTCAGGCAGGACAGAGAGAGAGGCTTAATATGAGAGTCAGGCTGGACAGGAGAGAGAGGCTTGGGACGACAGTCAGGGGGGACAAGAGAAAGAATCTTCGGACGAGAGACAGGCAGGACAGGAGACAGAGGCATCGGAGGAGAGGCAGGCAGGACCGGAGAGAGAGGCATGGGACGAGAGTCAGGCAGGACAGAAGAGAGAGGCTTATGACGTTAGTCAGGCAGGACAAAATGGAGTGAATTGGGACGAGAGTCAGGCAGGACAGGAGAGAGAGACTTGGGAGGAGAGGCTGGCAGGACCGAAGAGAGAGGCATGGGATGATAATAAAGCAGGACAGGAGAGAGAGGCTTGGGCCGAGAGTCAGCAGGACATGAGAGAGAGGCTTAGGACGTGAATCCTGCAGGGTAGGAGAGGGGCTTCGGACGAGAGACAGGCAGGACAAGAGGGATATTTTTGGGACGTGAGTCAGGCAAGACTGGACAGAGAGGCTTGAGATGAGATTCAGGCAGGATAGAAGAGAGAGAGTCTTCGGACGAGAGTGAAGCAGGACATGAGAGAGACGCTTGAGACGAGAGTCAGCCAAGACAGTAGATAGAGGCTTGGGACGAGAGTCAGAGAGGTTAAGAGAGATAGGCTTAGGACGAGACTTATTCAGGACAGGAGAGAGAGGTTTGGGGCCAGAATCAAGCAGGACAGGGGAGAGAGGTGAGGGACGAGAGTCATGCAAGACAGGAGAGAGATGCTTGGGACGAGAGTCAGGCAGGACATTCGAGAGAGTCTTGGGACGAGAGTCTGGCAGGACAAGGGAGAGAGGCTTGGGACGAGAGTCAGCCATGACAGGATAGTCTTGGGACGAGAGTCAGGGGAACAGGAGAAAGAATCTTTGGACAAGAGTCAGGCAGGACAGGAGAGAGAGGCTTGGGAGGAGAGGCAGGCAGGACCGGAGAGAGAGGAATGGGACGGAGTCATTCAGGACATGAGAGAGAGGCTTGGGACGAGAGCCAGGCAGGACAGGAGAGAGAGGCTTGGGACGAGAGTCATGCAGGACAGGAGAGAGAGGCTTGGGAGGAGAGGCAGGCAGGCAGGTTAGTAGATAGATGGCTGAGACGAGTGTTAGGCAGGACAGGATAGCGAGGCTTGTGACGAGAGTCATTGGGGAGAAGAGAAAGACTCTTGGGACGAGAGTAAGGCAGGACTGGAGAGAGAGGTTCGGGAGGAGAGGGAGGCAGGACCGAAGAGAGAGTCATGTGCCGAGATTCAGGCAGGACAGAAGAGAGAGACTTGGGAGGAGGGGCTGGCAGGACCGAAGAGAGAGGCATGGGATGATAATAAAGCAGGACAGGAGAGAGAGGCTTGGGACGAGAGTCAGGCAGGACCGGAGAGAGAGGCATGGGACGAGAGTCAGGCAGGACAGAAGAGAGAGGCTTGGGACTATACTTAGGCAGGACAGGAGATGAGGCTTGGGACGACAGTCAGGAAGGACAGGAGAGAGGCTTTGGACGAGAATCAGCCAGGACATGAGAGAGAGGCTTAGGAGGGGAGGCAGGCACGACCGGAGACAGAGGCATGGGACGAGAATCAGGCAGGACAGGAGGGAGAGTCTTGGGATGAGAGTCAGGCAGGACAGGAGAGAGAGTCTTGGGACAAGAATCCTACAAAGTACGAGAGAGGCGCTTCGGAGGAGAGGCAGGCAGAACAGGAGAGAGAGATTGGAGAGAGTAGCAGACAAGAGAGAGGCATTGGAAGTCAGGCAGGACAGGAGAGAGAGGCTTGGACGAAGTCAGGAGGAGAAGAGAGAAGAATCTTGGACGAAGAGTCAGGCAGGAACTGGGGGAGAGCAGGCAGAGACGGGAGAAGGCGAGGACGAGAGTCAGGCGACAGAGAGAGAGGCTTGGGACGAGAGTCAGGCAGGACAGGAGAGAGAGGCTTGGGACGAGAGTCAGGCAGGACAGGAGAGAGAGGCTTGGGAGGAGATGTCGAGAAGAGCAGGAAAAGGCAGGACGAGAGAGAGCTTGGACGAGAGTCAGGCAGGATGACGTTAGTCAGGCAGGACAAAATGGAGTGAATTGGGACGAGAGTCAGGCAGGACAGGAGAGAGAGACTTGGGAGGAGAGGCTGGCAGGACCGAAGAGAGAGGCATGGGATGATAATAAAGCAGGACAGGAGAGAGAGGCTTGGGCCGAGAGTCAGCAGGACATGAGAGAGAGGCTTAGGACGTGAATCCTGCAGGGTAGGAGAGGGGCTTCGGACGAGAGACAGGCAGGACAAGAGGGATATTTTTGGGACGTGAGTCAGGCAAGACTGGACAGAGAGGCTTGAGATGAGATTCAGGCAGGATAGAAGAGAGAGGCATGGGACGAGAGTCAGGCAGGACAGGAGTGACAGTCTTCGGACGAGAGTGAAGCAGGACATGAGAGAGACGCTTGAGACGAGAGTCAGCCAAGACAGTAGATAGAGGCTTGGGACGAGAGTCAGAGAGGTTAAGAGAGATAGGCTTAGGACGAGACTTATTCAGGACAGGAGAGAGAGGTTTGGGGCCAGAATCAAGCAGGACAGGGGAGAGAGGTGAGGGACGAGAGTCATGCAAGACAGGAGAGAGATGCTTGGGACGAGAGTCAGGCAGGACATTCGAGAGAGTCTTGGGACGAGAGTCTGGCAGGACAAGGGAGAGAGGCTTGGGACGAGAGTCAGCCATGACAGGATAGTCTTGGGACGAGAGTCAGGGGAACAGGAGAAAGAATCTTTGGACAAGAGTCAGGCAGGACAGGAGAGAGAGGCTTGGGAGGAGAGGCAGGCAGGACCGGAGAGAGAGGAATGGGACGGAGTCATTCAGGACATGAGAGAGAGGCTTGGGACGAGAGCCAGGCAGGACAGGAGAGAGAGGCTTGGGACGAGAGTCATGCAGGACAGGAGAGAGAGGCTTGGGAGGAGAGGCAGGCAGGCAGGTTAGTAGATAGATGGCTGAGACGAGTGTTAGGCAGGACAGGATAGCGAGGCTTGTGACGAGAGTCATTGGGGAGAAGAGAAAGACTCTTGGGACGAGAGTAAGGCAGGACTGGAGAGAGAGGTTCGGGAGGAGAGGGAGGCAGGACCGAAGAGAGAGTCATGTGCCGAGATTCAGGCAGGACAGAAGAGAGAGACTTGGGAGGAGGGGCTGGCAGGACCGAAGAGAGAGGCATGGGATGATAATAAAGCAGGACAGGAGAGAGAGGCTTGGGACGAGAGTCAGGCAGGACCGGAGAGAGAGGCATGGGACGAGAGTCAGGCAGGACAGAAGAGAGAGGCTTGGGACTATACTTAGGCAGGACAGGAGATGAGGCTTGGGACGACAGTCAGGAAGGACAGGAGAGAGGCTTTGGACGAGAATCAGCCAGGACATGAGAGAGAGGCTTAGGAGGGGAGGCAGGCACGACCGGAGACAGAGGCATGGGACGAGAATCAGGCAGGACAGGAGGGAGAGTCTTGGGATGAGAGTCAGGCAGGACAGGAGAGAGAGTCTTGGGACAAGAATCCTACAAAGTACGAGAGAGGCGCTTCGGAGGAGAGGCAGGCAGAACAGGAGAGAGAGTCTTGGGACGAGAGTCAGACATGACACGAGAGAGAGGATTTGTTTGAGAGTCAGGCAGGACAAAAGAGAGAGGCATATGACGAAAGTCAGGCAGGACAGGAGAGAGAGTCTTGGGACGAAAGTTAGGCAGGACTGGAGAGAGAGAGAGGCTTGAGACGAGAGTCATGCAGGACAGGAGAGAGAGGTTTGGGGCCAGAGTCAAGCAGGACAGGGGAGAGAGGCGTGGGACGAGAGTCATGCAAGACAGGAGAGAGAGGATTGTGACGAGAGTCAGGCAGGACAGAGAGAAAGGCATAATATGAGAGTCAGGTTGACAGGAGAGAGAGGCTTGGGACGACAGTCATGGGGGACAGGAGAAAGAATCTTGGGATGAGAGACAGGCAGGACAGGAGACAGAGGCTTGGGAGGAGAGGCAGGCAGGACCGGAGAGAGAGGAATTTGACTAGAGTCAGGCAGGACAGGAGAGAGAGGCTTGGGACGAGAGTCATGAAGGACAAAAGGGAGTGGGTTGGGACGAGAGTCAGGAAGGACAGGAGAGAGAGACTTGGGAGGAGAGGCTGGCAGGACCGAAGAGAGAGGCATGGGATGATAATAAAGCAGGACAGGAGAGAGAGGCTTCGGACGAGAGTCAGGCAGGACATGAGAGAGAGGCTTGGGACGAGAATCCTGCAGGGTAGGAGAGGGGCTTCGGACGAGAGGCAGGCAAGACAGGCGTGAGATTCTTGGGACGTGAGTCAGGTAGGACTGGAGAGAGAGTTTTGGGATGAGATTTAGGCAGTATAGAAGAGAGAGGCATGTGACGAAAATCAGGCAGGACAGAAGAGAGAGTCTTCGGACGAGAGTCAAGCAGGACATGAAAGAGACGCATGAGACTAGAGTCAGCCAAGACAGGAGATAGAGGCTTGGGGCGAGAGTCAGACAGGTTAAGAGAGAAAGGCTTGGGATTACACTTATTCAGGACAGGAGAGAGAGGGTTGGGGCCAAAATCAAGCAGGACAGTGGAAACAGGGGAGGGACGAGAGTCATGCAAGACAGGAGAGAGAGGCTTGGGACGAGAGTCAGGCAGGACAGGAGAGAAAGGCTTAGGATGGGAGTCAGGCAGAATAGAAGAGAGAAGCATGGGACGTGAGTCATTAAGGACAGTCGAGAGAGGCTTAGGACGAGAGTCTGGCAGGACAAGGGAGAGAGGCTTGGGACGAGAGTCAGCCATGACAGGATAGAGAGTCTTGGGACGAGAGTCAGAGGGAACAGGAGAAAGAATCTTGGGACAAGAGTCAGGCAGGAAAGGAGAGAGAGGCTTGGGAGGAGAGGCATGCAGGAAAGGAGAGAGAGGCTTGGGAGGAGAGGCAGGCAGGATAGTAGATAGATGCCTGAGACGAGTTTCAGGCAGGACAGGAGAGCGAGGCTTCGGACGAGAGTCAGGGGGGAGAAGAGAAAGAGTCTTGGGACGAGAGTCAGGCAGGACAGGAGAGAGAGGTTCGGGAGGAGAGGCAGGCAGGACCGGAGAGAGATGCATGGGCCGAGATTCAGGCAGGACAGGAAAGAGAGGCTTGTGACGAGAGTCAGGCAGGACAGGAGCGAGAGGCTTGTGACGACAGTCAGGAAGGACAGGAGAGAGAGTCTTGGGACGAGAGTCAGGACATGAGGGAGAGACTTGGGAGGAGAGGTAGGCAGTAACGGAGAGAGAGGGATGGGACGAGAGTAAGGCAGGACTGGAGAGAGAGCCTTCGGACGCGAGTCAGGCAGGACAGGAGAGAAAGGCTTGGGACGAGAGTCAGGCAGGAGAAGGGAGAGAGGCTTGGGACGAAAGTCAGGCAGGAATGGAGAAAGAAGCTTGACGAGAGAATCAGGCAGGACAGGAGAGAGAGGCATGGGACGAGAGTCAGGCAGGACAGGAGAGAGAGGCTTGGGACGAGAGTCAGGTAGTACGGGAGAGAGAGGCTTGGGAAAACAGTCAGGAAGGACAGGAGAGAGAGGCTTTGGACGAGAGTCAGGGCATGAAAGAGGGGCTTGGGAGGAGAAGCAAGAAGGACGGAGAGAGAGGCATGGGACGAGAGTAAGGCAGTACAGGAGAGAGAGGCTTGAGACGATCGTCAGGCAGGACAGGAGAGAGAGGCTTGGGACGAGAGTCAGGCAAGATAGGAGAGAGAGATTTGGGACGAGAATCCTGTAGGTTAGGAGAGAGGGGCTTCGGACGAGAGGTAGGCAGGACAGGAGAGAGAGTATTGGGACGAGAGTCAGGAAGGACACGAGAGAGAGTCTTGGGGCGAGAGTTAGGCTGGACTGGAGAGAGAGAGGCTTGAGACGAGAGTCAGGCAGTACAGGAGGGAGAGCCTTAGGACAAGAGTCAGGCAGTAGAGGAGATAGAGGCTTGGGACGGGAGTCAGGCAGTGACGGATAGAGAGGATTGGGACGAGAGTCAGGCACGACAGGAGAGAGAGGTTTGGGACGAGAGACAGGCAGGACAGGAGAGAGAGGCTTTGGGTGAGAGTCAGGCAGGACAGAAGAGAGAGGCCTGGGACGTGAGTCATTAAGGACAGTCGAGAGAGGCTTGGGACGGGAGTGTGGCAGGACAAGGGAGAGAGGCTTGGGACGAGAGTCAGCCATGACAGGATAGAGAGTATTGGGACGAGAGTCAGAGGGAACAGGAGAAAGAATCTTGGGACAAGAGTCAGGCATTACAGGAGAGAGAGTTTTGGGAGGAGAGGCAGGCAGGACCGGAGAGAGAGGAATGGGACGAGAGTCATTCAGGACAGGAGAGAGAGGCTTGGGACGAAAGCCAGGCAGGACAGGAGAGAGAGGCTTGTGACGAGAGTCATGCAGGACAGGAGAGAGAGGCTTGGGAGGAGAGGCAGGCAGGATAGTAGATAGATGCCTGAGACGAGTTTCAGGCAGGAGAGGAGAGCGAGGCTTCGGACGAGAGTCAGGGGGGAGAAGAGAAAGAGTCTTGGGACGAGAGTCAGGCAGGACAGGAGAGAGAGGTTCGGGAGGAGAGGCAGGCAGGACCGGAGAGAGAGGCATGGGCCGAGATTCAGGCAGGACAGGAAAGAGAGGCTTGGGACGAGAGTCAGGCAGGACAGGAGCGAGAGGCTTGGGACGACAGTCAGGAAGGACAGGAGAGAGAGTCTTGGGACGAGAGTCAGGACATGAGGGAGAGACTTGGGAGGAGAGGTAGGCAGTAACGGAGAGAGAGGGATGGGACGAGAGTAAGGCAGGACTGGAGAGAGAGCCTTCGGACGCGAGTCAGGCAGGACAGGAGAGAAAGGCTTGGGACGAGAGTCAGGCAGGAGAAGGGAGAGAGGCTTGGGACGAAAGTCAGGCAGGAATGGAGAAAGAGGCTTGACGAGAGAATCAGGCAGGACAGGAGAGAGAGGCATGGGACGAGAGTCAGGCAGGACAGGAGAGAGAGGCTTGGGACGAGAGTCAGGTAGTACGGGAGAGAGAGGCTTGGGACAACAGTCAGGAAGGACAGGAGAGAGAGGCTTTGGACGAGAGTCAGGGCATGAAAGAGAGGCTTGGGAGGAGAGGCAAGCAGGAACGGAGAGAGAGGCATGGGACGAGAGTAAGGCAGTACAGGAGAGAGAGGCTTGGGACGATCGTCACGCAGGACAGGAGAGAGAGGCTTGGGACGAGAGTCAGGCAAGATAGGAGAGAGAGGGTTTGGGACGAGAATCCTGTAGGTTAGGAGAGAGGGGCTTCGGACGAGAGGCAGGCAGGACAGGAGAGAGAGTATTGGGACGAGAGTCAGGAAGGACACGAGAGAGAGTCTTGGGGCGAGAGTTAGGCTGGACTGGAGAGAGAGAGGCTTGAGACGAGAGTCGGGCAGTACAGGAGGGAGAGCCTTAGGACAAGAGTCAGGCAGTAGAGGAGATAGAGGCTTGGGACGGGAGTCAGGCAGTGACGGATAGAGATGATTAGGACGAGAGTCAGGCACGACAGGAGAGAGAGGCTTGGGACGAGAGACAGGCAGGACAGGAGAGAGAGGCTTTGGGTGAGAGTCAGGCAGGACAGAAGAGAGAGGCCTGGGACGTGAGTCATTAAGGACAGTCGAGAGAGGCTTGGGACGAGAGTCTGGCAGGACAAGGGAGAGAGGCTTGGGACGAGAGTCAGCCATGACAGGATAGAGAGTATTGGGACGAGAGTCAGAGGGAACAGGAGAAAGAATCTTGGGACAAGAGTCAGGCATTACAGGAGAGAGAGTCTTGGGAGAAGAGGCAGGCAGGACCGGAGAGAGAGGAATGGGACGAGAGTCATTCAGGACAGGAGAGAGAGGCTTGGGACGAAAGCCAGGCAGGACAGGAGAGAGAGGCTTGTGACGAGAGTCATGCAGGACAGGAGAGAGAGGCTTGGGAGGAGAGGCAGGCAGGATAGTAGATAGATGCCTGAGACGAGTTTCAGGCAGGAGAGGAGAGCGAGGCTTCGGACGAGAGTCAGGGGGGAGAAGAGAAAGAGTCTTGGGACGAGAGTCAGGCAGGACAGTAGAGAGAGGTTCGGGAGGAGAGGCAGGCAGGACCGGAGAGAGAGGCATGGGACGAGATTCAGGTAGGACAGGAAAGAGAGGCTTGGGACGAGAGTCAGGCAGGACATGAGCGAGAGGCTTTGGACGATAGTCAGGAATGACAGGAGAGAGAGTCTTGGGACGAGAGTCAGGACATGAGGGAGAGACTTGGGAGGAGAGGTAGGCAGTAACGGAGAGAGAGGGATGGGACGAGAGTAAGACAGGACTGGAGAGAGAGGCTTCGGACGAGAGTCAGGCAGGACAGGAGAGAAAGGCTTGGGACGAGAGTCAGGCAGTACAGGGGAGAGAGGCTTGGGACGAAAGTCAGGGAGGAATGGAGAAAGAGGCTTGACGAGAGAATCAGGCAGGACAGGAGAGAGAGGCATGGGACGAGAGTCAGGCAGGAGAGGAGAGAGAGGCTTGGGACGAGAGTCAGGCAGGACGGGAGTGAGAGGCTTGGGACAACAGTCAGAAAGGACAGGAGAGAGAGTCTTTGGACGAGAGTCAGGGCATGAAAGAGAGGCTTGCGAGGAGAGGCAAGCAGGAACGGAGAGAGAGGCATGGGACGAGAGTAAGGCAGGACAGGAGATAGAGGCTTGAGACGATCGTCAGGCAGGACAGGAGAGAGAGGCTTGTGACGAGAGTCAGGCAAGATAGGAGAGAGAGGTTTGGGACGAGAATCCTGTAGGTTAGGAGAGAGGTCCTTCCAACGAGAGGCAGGCAGGACAGGAGAGAGAGTATTGGGACGAGAGTCAGGAAGGACACGAGAGAGAGTCTTGGGGCGAGAGTTAGGCTGGACTGGAGAGAGAGAGGCTTGAGACGAGAGTCAGGCAGTACAGGAGGGAGAGCCTTAGGACAAGAGTCAGGCAGTATAGGAGATAGAGGCTTGGGACGGGAGTCAGGCAGTGCCGGGTAGAGAGGATTGGGACTAGAGTCAGGCACGACAGAGAGAGAGGCTTGGGACGAGAGCCAGGCAGGACAGGAGAGAGACGCTTTGGGTGAGAGTCAGGCAGGACAGAAGAGAGAGGCCTGGGACGAGAGTCAGGCAGGAGAGGAGAGAAAGGCTTGTGACGAGAGTCAGGCAGGAATGGAGACAGAGGCTTGACGAGAGAGTCAGGCAGGACAGGAGAGAGAGGCTTGGGACGACGGTTAGGCAGGGTAGGAGAGAGAGGCTTGGTACGAGAGTCAGGCAGGATAGGAAAGAGAGGCTTGGGACGAGAGTCAGGAATGATATGAGACTGAGCCTTGGAAAGAGAGTCTGCCAGGACAGGAGAAAGAGGCCTAGGACGGGAGTCAGGCAGGGTCGGTTAGAGACGCTTGGGACGAGAGTCAGCCAGGAAAGGAGAGAGAGACATGGGACGAGAGTCAGTCTCGAGACGAGAGAGGCTTCGCAGGATAAGAGAGAGGGAGTTGGGACGAGAGTCAGGGAGGACAGGAGAAAGAGTTTTGGGACGAGAACTAGGAGAGAGGGGCTTCGGACAAGAATCATTAGGGACGGGAGGGAGACTCTTGGGACGAGAGTCAGGCAGGAAAGGAAAAAGAGACTTGGGATGAGAGTCAGGCAGGATAGAAGAGAGAATCATTTGACGAGAGCCAGGCAGGACAGGAGGAAGAGTGTTCGGACGAGAGTCAAGCAGGACAGGAGATAGAGGCTTGAGACGAGAGTTAGGCAGGACAGGAGAGAGAGGCTTGGGACGAGAGCCAGACAGGATAGGAGAGAAAGGCTTGGGACGAGAGTTGTTCAGGACAGGAGAGAGAGGATTGGGGCCAGAGTCAAGCAGGAATGGAGACAGAGGCCTGGGACGAGAGTCATGCAGGACAGTAGAGGGAGGCTTGGGACGAGAATCAGGCAGGACAAGAGAGAGAGGCTTGGGACGAAAGTCAGGAATGACAGGAGAGAGAGGCTTAAGAAGAAAGTCAGGCAGGACAGGAGAGAGAGGCTTAGGACGGGAGTCAGGCAGAGCCGGCTAGACAGGCTTGGTATGAGAGTCAGGCAA
This sequence comes from Panulirus ornatus, assembly GCF_036320965.1. Taxonomy (NCBI): domain Eukaryota; kingdom Metazoa; phylum Arthropoda; class Malacostraca; order Decapoda; family Palinuridae; genus Panulirus; species Panulirus ornatus. Next base: position 6,631,349 of record NC_092225.1, read on the forward strand.
GACAGAAGAGAGAGTCATGGGACGAGAGTCAGGTAGGACAGGAGGAAGAGTCTTCGAACGAGAGTCAAGCAGGACAGGAGAGAGAGGCTTGAGACGAGAGTCAGGCAGGACAAGAGAGAGATGCTTGGGACGAGGGCCTGACAGGATAGGATGGAAAGGCTTGGGACGAGAGTTATTCAGAACAGGAGAAAGAGGCTTCGGGCCAGAGTCAAGCAGTAACGAAGAGAGAAGCCTGGGACGAGAGTCAGGCAAGACAGGATAGAGACGCTTGGGACGAGAGTCAGGCAGGAAAAGAGAGAGAGGCTTGGGAGAAGAGGCAAGAAGGACCGGAGAGAGAGGCATGGGACGAGAGTCAGGCACGACAGGAGTGAGAGTCTTGGGACGAGAGTCAGGCAGGACAGGAGAGAGAGTTTTCGGACGAGAGTCAGGCAGGACAGGAAAGAGACGCTTGGGACGAGAGTCAGGCAGGACAGGAGAGTGGCTTGGGACGAGAGGCAGACAGGACAGTAGAGAAAGGCTTGGGACGAGAGTCATTCAGCACAGGAGAGAGAGGCTTGGGACCAGAGTCATGAAGGGCAAAAGAGAGAGGCCTTGGACGAGATTCAGGCAGGACAGGAGAGACAGGCTTGAGACGAGAGTCAGGAAGGAAAGGGGAGAGTGGCTTGGGACGAGAATCAGGCTGGACTGGAGAGAGATGGTTGGGACAAGAGTGAGGCTGGACAGGAGAGAGAGGGTTGGGACGAGAGTCATGCAGAACACGCGAGAAAAGCTTGGGACGAGAGTCAGGCAGGATAGGAGAGAGAGGCTTGGGACGACAGTCAGGCATGACATGAGAGAGAGGCTTGGGACGAAAGTCAGATAGGACAGGAGAGAGAGGGTTGCGACGAGAGTCATACAAGAGAGGAGAGAGAGGCTTGGGACGATAGTCAGGAAGGGTAGGAGAGAGAGGGTGGGTACGAGAGTCAGGCAGGAGAAGAGAGAGAGACTTGAAGAGTCAGTCAGGACTGGAGAGGGAAGCTTGGAAAAAGAGTCAGGCAGGACAGGAGAGAGGGGCTTGGGACGAGAGTCAGGCAAGTAGGAGAGAGAGGCTTGGGACGAGAGTCAGGCAGGACAGGAGAGAGAGGCTTGGGACGAGAGTCAGGCAGGAGAGGATAGAGAAGCTTGGGATGAAAGTCAGGCAGGAGAGAAGAGAAAGGCATGATACGAGAGTCATCCAGTACAGCAGAGAGAGGCTTTGGACGAGAGTGAGGCAGGACAGGGGGGAGAGGCTTTGGAGGAAAGTTAGGCAGGACAGGAGAGAGAGCCTTGGGATGAAAGTCAGGCAGGAGAGAAGAGAAAGGCATGATACGAGAGTCAGCCAGTACAGCAGAGAGAGACTTGTGATGAGAGTCAGACAGGACAGTAGAGAGAGGCTTAGGACGAGAGTCAGCCGGGACAGGAGAGAGAGGCTTGGGACGAGAGTCAGGCATGACAGGATAGAGAGGATTGGGACGAGAGTCAGGCAGGACAGGAGAGGGAGATTTAGGACGAAAGTCAGGCAAGACAGGAGAGAAAGGCTTGGGAAGAGAGTCAGGCAGAACATCAGAGAGAGGCTTGGGAGAAGAGTCAGGCAGGACAGGAGAGAGAGCCTTATGACGGGAGTCAGGCAGAACAGGAGAGAGAGGCTTGGGATGACAGTCAGGCAGGGTAGGACAGAAGGGCTTGGGACGACAGTCAGGCATGTAGGAGAAAGAGGCTTGGGACGAGAATCAGGCAGGATAGGATAGAGAGGCTTGGGACGACAGTTAGGAGGACAGGAGAGAGAGAATTGGGACGAGAGTCAGGCAAGACAGGAGAGAGAGACTAGGGAAGAGAGTCAGGCAGATCAAGAGAGAAAGGCTTGGGAGGAGATTCAGGCACTACAGGAGAGAGAGCCTTGTGACGACTGTCAGGCAGGACAGGAGGGAGAGGCTTCGAACCGAGTTAGGCAGAATAAGAGAGAGATGGTTTTGACGAAAGTCAGGCAGGACAGGAGAGAGAGGCTTGGGACGAAAGTCACGCAGGACAGGAGAGAGAGCCTTGGGACGAGAGATAGGCATGAGATGAGAGAGAGGCTTGAAGTGAGAGTCAGTTAGGACAGGGGGGAGATGCTTGAGACGACAGTCAGGCAGGAGAGGGGAGAGGGGCTTGGGACGAGAGTCAGATTGGACAGGAGAGAGAGGCTTGGGACGAGATTCAGGCACGACTGGAGAAAGAGGCTTAGGACGATAGACAGGCAGGACAGGAGAGAGAGACTTGGGACGAGAATCAGGCAGGAGAAGAGAGGGAGGCTTGGGAGGAGAGTCAGGCATAACAAGAGAGAAAGGCAGGGGACGAGAGTTAGGCAGGACAGGAGAGAGACCCTTACGACGAGAGTCAGGCCGGACAGGAGACAGAGGCTTGACTAGAGAGTTAGGCAGGGCAGGAGAGAGAGTCTTTTGACGAGGGTCATGCAGGGTACGAGAGAGAGGATTAGGACGATAGCCAGGGAGGGCAGGAGAGAGAGGCTTGGGACGAGAGTCAGGAAGGACAGTAGAGAGAGGCTTGGGACGAGAGACAGGCAGGACAAGAGAGAGAGTCCGGGGACGAGAGTCAAGCAGGACAGAAAAGAGAGAGGCTTGGGACGAGAGTCAGGCAGAACAGGCGAGAGAGGCTTGGGACAAGAGTGAGCTAGGACAAGAGAGGGAGGTTTGGGACGAGAGTCAGGCAAGACAGGAGAGAGACGCTTGGGACGACAGTCAGGCAGGACAGGAGAGATAGGCTTGGGACGAGAGTTAGGCAGGATGGGAGAGAGGGGCTTGAGGAGAGAGTCATGTAGGACACGAGAGAGAAGCTTGAGATGATAGTCAGGAAGGATAGGAGAGAGAGGATTGGGACTAGAATCAATTAAGGCAGGAGAGAGACGCTTGGGACGAGACTCATGAAGGACAGAAGAGAGAGGCTTTGGACGAGAGTCAGGCAGGATAGGAAAGAGAGCCCTGGGACGAGAGCTAGGCAGGAGAGGAGCGGGATTCTTATAACGAGAGTCAGGCAGGACAAGAGAGAGAGGCTTGGGACGTGAGTCATCCTGGAGAGGAGAAAGAGGGGGATGAGAGTCAGGCAGGACAGGAGATAGAGGCTTGTGACGAGAGTCATCCCGGAGAGGAGAAAGAGGGGGCCGAGAGTCAGGTAGGACAGGATATAGAGGCTTTGGACGAGAGTCAGGTAGGACTGGAGAGAGAGGCTTAGGACGAGAGTCAGGCAGGACAGGAGAGAGAGGCTTGCGAGGGGAATTATGCAGGACAGGAGAAAGAGGCCTGGGACGAGAGTCAGGCAGGAAAGGAGAGAGAGTTTTTGCACGAGAGTCAGGCAGGACAGGAGAGAGAGTTTTTGTACGAGAGTCAGGAATGAGAGGAGAGAGAGGCTTCAGGTGAGTGTCAGTCAGTAAAGGAGAGAAAGGATTGGGACGAGAGTCAGGCAGGATATGAGAGAGAGACTTGAGGAGAGAGACAGGCACGACAGGAGAGAGAGGCTTGGGACGGGAATCAGGCAGGACAGGTGAAAGGCGTTGGACGAGAGTCAGGCAGGGTATGAGAGAAGCTCTTGGGACGAGAGTCAGGCAACTAGGAGAAAGAGGCTTGGGACGAGATTCAGGCAACTAGGAGAAAGAGGCTTGAGACGAGAGTCAGGCAGGGTAGGAGAGAAGACCATGTGACGAGAGTCAGGTAGGAAAGATAGGCTTGGGACGAGACTCAGGCTGGACAGGAGAGAGACACTTGGGACGAGAGTCAGGCAAGGCAGGAGATAAAGGCTTGAGTAGAGAGTCAGGCAGGACAGGAGAGAGAGGCTTCGGACGACAGTCAGGCAGGACAGGAGAGAGAGGCTTTGGACGAGAATCAGGAAGGGTAGGAGAGAATGGCTTGGAACGAGAGTAAGGTAATTAGGAGAAAGAGGCTTGGGACGAGAGTCAGGCAGGAGAGGAGTGGGAGGCTAGGGACTAGAGTCAAGCTCGACAGGATAGAGGCTTGGGACGAGAGTCAGGCTGGGCAACAGAGAGCGGCATGAGACGAGAGTAAGGCAGGAGAGAAAAGAGAGGCTTGGAACGAGAATCATGCAGGATAGTAGAGAGGGGTTTCGGACGATATTCAGGCAGTACCGGAGAGATTGTCTTGGGACGAGAGTCATGCAGGACAGGAGAGGGAGGCTTGGAACGAGAGTCAGGCAGGACAGGAGAAAGAGTCTTGGGACGAGAGTTAGACTGGACAGGAGAGAGATGCTTGGGACGAGATTCAGGCAGGACAGGAGGGCGCGGCTCGGTACGAAAATCATGCAAGGAATGAGAGAGGGGCATCGGACGAGAGTCAGGCAGGACAGGAGGTAGAGTCTTGGGCCGAGAGTTACGCAGTATAGGAGAGAGAGGCTTGGGACGAGAGATAGGCATGAAAGGAGAGAGAGGCTTGAGGTGAGAGTCAGTTAGGACAGGGGGAAGATGCTTGAGACGACAGTCAGGCAGGAGAGGGGAGAGGGGCTTGGGTCGAGAGTCAGATTGGACAGGAGAGAGAGGCTTGGGACGAGATTCATTCACGACAGGAGAGAGAGGCCTAGGACGATAGTCAGGTGGGAAAGGAGAGAGAGACTTGAGACGAGAATCAGGCAGGAGAAGAGAGGGAGGCTTGGGAGGAGAGTCAGGCATAACAAGAGAGAGAGGCGTGGGACGAGAGTTAGGCAGGACAGGTGAGAGACCCTTACGACAAGAGTCAGGCAGGACAGGAGACAGAGGCTTGACTAGAGAGTTAGGCAGGGCAGGAGAGAGAGTCTTTTGACGAGAGTCAGGCAGGGTACGAGAGAGAGGCTTGGGACGAGAGTCAGGGAGGGCAGAAGAGAGAGGCTTGCGACGAGAATCAGGAAGGACAGTAGAGAGAGGGTGGGGACGAGAAACAGGCAGGATAGGAGAGAGAGGCCTTGGACGAGAGTCAAGCAGAACAGAAGAGAGAGAGGCTTGGGACGAGAGTCAGGCAGGACAGGAGAGATAGGCTTGGGACGATTGTCAGCCATGACAGTAGGGAGAGGACTGGGATGAGAGTCTGACAAGACTGGAGAGAGAGACTTGGAACGACAGTCAGGCAGGACAGGAGAGATAGGCTTGGGACGACAGTCAGGCAGGACAGGAGAGATAGGCTTGGGACGAGAGTCAGCCATGACAGTAGGGAGAGGATTGGGATGAGACTCTGACAGGACTGGAGACTTGGGAGAGAGACTTGGGACGATAGTTAGGCAGGATGGGAGAAAGAGGCTTGAGGAGAGAGTTATGCAGGACACGGGAGAGAGGCTTGAGATGATAGTCAGGCAGGATACGAGAGAGAGGCTTGGGACTAGAGTCAATTAAGGCAGGAGAGAGACGCTTGGGACGAGACTCAGGAAGGACAGAAGAGAGAGGCTTGGGACGAGAGTCAGGCAGGATAGGAAAGAGAGCCTTGGGACGAGAGCCAGGCAGGAGAGGAGCAGGAGGCTTATAACGAGAGTCAGGCAGGACAGGAGAGAGTGGCTTGGGACGAGAGTCATCCTTTAGAGGAGAAAGAGGGAGGCGAGAGTCAGGCAGAAAGAGAGATAGAGGCTTGGGACGAGAGTCATCCTGGAGAGGACAAAGAGGGGGACGAGAGTCAGGCAGGACTGGAGATAGAGGCTTGGCACGACAGTCAGGCAGGACAGGAGAGAGAGGTTTGGGACGAGAGTCAGGCAGGACAGGAGAGAGAGGCTTCAGGTGAGTGTCAGTCAGGACAGGAGAGAAAGGATTGGGACGAGAGTCAGGCAGGATATGAGAGAGAGACTTAAGGAGAGAGACAGGCACGACAGGAGAGAGAGGCTTGGGACGGACATCAGGCAGGAGAGGAGAGCGACTTGGGACGAGAGTCAGGTAAGAGACGAGAGAGGGGCTTGGGACGAGAGTCAATCTAGACAGGAGAGAAATGCTCTGGACGAGAGTCAGGAAGGACAGGTGAGAGGCGTTGGACGAGAGTCAGTCAGGGTATGAGAGAAGGGCTTGGGACGAGAGTCAGGCAAATAGGAGAAAGATGCTTGGGACGAGAGTCAGGTAGGGTAGGAGAGAAGGGCTTGTGACGAGAGTCAGGCAGGAAAGAAAGAGAGGCTTGGGACGAGAGTCATGCTGGAAAGGAGAGACACTTGGGACGAGAGGCAGGCAAGGCAGGAGATAAAGGCTTGAGGAGAGAGTCAGGCATGACAGGAGAGAGAGGCTTCGCACAACAGTCAGGCAGGACAGGAGAGAGGGGCTTGGGACGTGAATCAGGAAGGGTAGGAGAGAATGGCTTGGAACGAGAGTAAGGAAATTAGGTGAAAGAGGTTTGGGACGAGAGTCAGGCAGGAGAGAAGCGGGAGGCTAGGGACGAGAGTCAAGCTCGACAGGAGAGAGCCTTGGGACGAGATTCAGGCAGGTCAGAAGAGAGCGGCGTGGGACGAGATTAAGGCAGGAGAGAAAAGAGAGGCTTAGGACGAGAATCATGCAGGGTAGGAGAGAGGGGTTTCGGACGATATTCAGGCAGTTCAGGAGAGGTTGGCTTGGGACGAGAGTCAGGCAGGACAGGAGAGGGAGGCTTGGGACGGGAGTCAGGCAGGAGAGAAGCGGGAGGCTAGGGACGAGAGTCAAGCTCGACAGGAGAGAGCCTTGGGACGAGAGTCAGGCAGGGCAGAAGAGAGCGGCATGGGACGAGAGTAAGGCAGGAGAGAAAAGAGAGGCTTAGGACGAGAATCATGCAGGGTAGGAGAGAGGGGTTTCGGACGATATTCAGGCAGTAGAGCAGAGGTTGGCTTGGGACGAGAGTCAGGCAGGACAGGAGAGGGAGGCTTGGGACGAGAGTCAGGCAGGACAGGACAGAGAGTTTTGGGACTAGAGTCAGGAAGGGTAGGAGAGAAGGGCTATGGACGAGAGTTAGGTAAGTAGGAAAAGAGGCCTTGGACGAGAATCAGACAAGGCAAGAGAGAGAAGCTTGGGACAAGAGTCAGGCAACACAGAAGAGAGAGGCTTGTGACTAGAGTCAGGCAGGACAGGAGAGAGAGACTTGGGACGAAAGTCAGGAAGGACAGGAGAAGGATACTTGCGACTAGAGTTAGGCAGGAAAAGAGAGTGAGGCTTGGGAGGAGAGTCAGGCAGGGCAGGAGATAGAAACATGGGCAGAGAGTCAGGCAGGAAAGGAGAGAGAGGCTTGGGACAGTGTCAATCAGAACAGGAGAGAGAGGCTTGGGGACGGGAGTCAGGCATGACAGGAGAGAAAGGCTTGGGACGAGAGTCAGGCAGGAGAGGAGAGGGAGGCTGGGGACGAGAGTCAGGCATTACAGGAGAGAGAGGCTTTGGACGAGAGTCAGGCAGAACAGGAGAGAGAGGCTTGGAACGAGAGTCATGCAGGACAGGAGAGAGAGGACTTGGACTAGAGTCAGGCAGGGCAGGAGAGAGAAGCTTGGGAGAGAATGAGGCAGGACATGGGACGAAATTCAGGGAAGCCTGGAAAGAGAGCTTGGTGCGAGAGTCAGGCTGGGTAGGAGGGAGGGGCTTGGGACGAGAGTCAAGCAGGACAAGAGAGATAGGCTTGGGACGGCAGTCATTCAGGATAGGAGAGAGAGGCTTGTGACCAGAGTCAAGCATGACAAGAGAGAGAGGCATGGGACAGAAGTCAGGCAGGAGAGAAGAGAGAGGCATCGGGCGAGAGTCGGGGAGGACAGGATAGAGAGGCTTGGGACTAGAGTCAGGTAGGACAGGGGAGAAAAGCTTGGGACGAGTGTCAAGTAGGACAGGAGAGAGATGATTGACGAGAATCAGGCAGGACAGGAGAGAGAGGCTTGGGACGAGAGTCAAGCAGGGTAGGAGAGAGAGTCTTGGGACGAGAATGATGAAAGACAGGAGAGAGAGGGTAAGAACGAGAGTCAGGCATGACAGGAGTTAGAGTCCTGGGACGAGTGTCAGGGAAGACAGGAAGGAGAGGCTTGGGACGAGACTCAGGCAGGACAGTATAGAGAGGCTTGGGACGAGAGTGAGACAGGACCGGAGAGAGAGGCTTGGGACGAGAGTCAGGCAGGACAGGAGAGAGAGGTTTGGGACAACAGTCACGCAGGAAAGGAGACACAGGTTTGGGACGAGAATCAGGCTCGACAAGAGATAGGTTTCGGACGAGAGTCAGGCAGGGTAGGAGAGAGGGAGTTAGGACGAGAATCAGTCAGGACAGGAGAGAGAGGCTTGTTACGAGAATCATGCAGGGTAGGAGAGAGGGGCAGGACAGGAGGGAGAGTCTTGGAACGAGAGTCAGGCTAGACAGGAGAGAGAGGCTTCGAACGGGAGATAGGCATGAGAAGAGAGAGAGGCTTGAGGTTAGAGTTAGTTAGGACAGGAGAGAGAAGCTTGGGACGACAGTCAGGCAGGAGAGGGGAGAGGGGCTTGGGACGAGAGTCAGACTGGACAGGAGAGAGAGGCTTGGGACGAGATTCAGGCAGGACAGGAGAGAGAGGCTTGGTACGAGAATCATGCAGGGAAGTGGAGAGGGGCATCGGACGAGAGTCAGGCAGGACAGGAGAGAGAGGCTTGGAACGAGAGATAGGCATGAGAGGAGAGAGAGGCTTGAGGTGAGAGTCAGTTAGGACAGAGGAAAGATGCTTGGAACGACAGTCAGGCAGGAGAGGGGAGAGGGGCTTGGGACGAGAGTCAGATTGGACAAGAGAGAGAGGCTTGGGACGAGATTCAGGCACGACTGGAGAGAGAGGCTTAGGACGATAGTCAGGTAGGATAGGAGAGAGACTTGCGATGAGAATCAGGCAGGAGAAGAGAGGGAGGCTTGGGAGGAGAGCCAGGCATAACAAGAGAGAGAGGCATGGGACGAGAGTTAGGCAGGATAGGAGAGAGACCCTTACGACGAGAGTCTGGAAGGACAGGAAACAAAGGCTTGACTAGAGTTAGGCAGGGCAGGGGAGAGAGTCTTTTGACGAGAGTCAGGCAGGGTATGAGAGAGAAGATTAGGACGAGAGTCAGGGAGGACAGAAGAGAGAGGCTTGGGACGAGAATCAGGAAGGACAGTAGAGAGAGGCTTGGGACGAGAGACAGGCAGGCCAGGAGAGAGAGGCCTGGGTCGAGATTCAAGCAGGACAGAAGAGAGAGAGGCTTGAGACGAGAATCAGGCAGAACAGAGAGAGAGGCTTGGGACGAGAGTGAGCTAGGACAAGAGACGGAGGTTTGGAACGAGAGTCAGGCAAGACAGGAGAGAGAGGCTTGGTACGAGAATCATGCAGGGAAGTAGAGAGGGGCAGGACAGGAGGGAGAGTCTTGGAACGAGAGTCAGGCTGGACAGGAGAGAGAGGCTTCGAACGAGAGATAGGCACGAGAAGAGAGAGAGGCTTGAGGTTAGAGTTAGTTAGGACAGGAGAGAGAAGCTTGGGACGACAGTCAGGCAGGAGAGGGGAGAGGGGCTTGGGACGAGAGTCAGACTGGAGAGGAGAGAGAGGCTTGGGACGAGATTCAGGCAGGACAGGAGGGAGAGTCTTGGTACGAGAATCATGCAGGGAAGTAGAGAGGGGCATCGGACGAGAGTCAGGCAGGACAGGAGGTAGACTCTTGGGACGAGAGTCGGGCAGTACAGGAGAGAGAGGCTTGGGACGAGAGATAGGCATGAGAGGAGGGAGAGGCTTGAGGTGAGAGTCAGTTAGGACAGGGGGAAGATGCTTGAGACGACAGTCAGGCAGGAGAGGGGAGAGGGGCTTGGGACGAGAGTCAGGTTGGACAGGAGAGAGAGGCTTGGGACGAGATTCAGGCACGAAAGGAGAGAGAGGCTTAGGACGATAGTCAGGTAGGACAGTAGAGAGACTTGCGATGAGAATCAGGCAGGAGAAGAGAGGGAGGCTTGGGAAGAGAGCCAGGCATAACAAGAGAGAGAGGCATGGGACGAGAGTTAGGCAGGACAGGAGAGAGACCCTTACGACGAGAGTCAGGAAGGACAGGAAACAAAGGCTTGACTAGAGAGTTAGGCAGGGCAGGGGAGAGAGTCTTTTGACGAGAGTCAGGCAGGGTATGAGAGAGAGGATTAGGACGAGAGTCAGGGAGGGCAGAAGAGAGAGGTTTGGGACGAGAGTCAGGAAGGCCAGTAGAGAGAGGCTTGGGACGAGAGACAGACAGGACAGGAGAGACAGGACTGGGTCGAGAGTCAAGCAGGACAGACGAGAGAGGGGCTTGGGACGAGAGTCAGGCAGAACAGGAGAGAGAGGCTTGGGACGAGAGTGAGCTAGGACAAGAGAGGGAGGTTTGGGACGAGGGTCAGGCAAGACAGGAGAGAGAGGCTGGGGACGACAGTCAGGCAGGGCAGGAGAGATAGGCTTGGGACGAGAGTCAGCCATAACAGTAGGGAGAGGATTGGGATGAGTGTCTGACAGGACTGGAGAGAGAGACTTGGGACGAGAGTTAGGCAGGATGGGACAGAGAGGCTTGGGGAGAGAGTCATGCAGGACACGAGGGAGAGGCTTGAGATGATAGTCAGGGAGGATAGGAGAGAGAGGCTTGGGACGAGACTCAGGAAGGACAGAAGAGAGAAGATTGGGACGAGAGTCAGGCAGGATAGGAAAGAGAGCCCTGGGACGAGAGCCAGGCAGGAGAGGAGCGTGTGGCTTATAACGAGAGTCAGGCAGGACAGGAGAGAGAGGCTTGGGACGAGAGTCATCCTGGAGAGGAGAAAGAGGGGGACGAGAGTCAGGCAGGACATGAGATAGAGGATTGCGACGAGAGTCATCCTGGAGAGGAAAAAGAGGGGGACGAGAGTCAGGCAGGACAGGAGAGAGAGGCTTGGGCCGAGAGTCAGGCAAGACAGGAGATAGAGGCTTGGGACGAGAGTCAGGCAGGACAGGAGACAGAGGCTTGTGACGAGAGTCATGCAGGACAGGAGAGAGAGGACTGGCACTAGAGTCAGGCAGGGCAGGAGAGAGAAGCTTAGGACGAAAGTCCGTCATGGCAGGAGAGAGATTCATGGGACGAGATTCAGGGAAGCCTGGAAAGAGAGCTTCGTGCGAGAGCCAGGCTGGGTAGGAGAGAGGCTCTTGGGACGAGAGTCAAGCAGGACAAGAGACATACGCTTGGGACGGCAGTCATGCAGGATAGGAGAGAGAGGATTGTGACCAGAGTTAGGCAAGACAAGAGAGAGAGGCATGAGACGAGAGTCAGGCAGGACAGAAGAGAGAGGCATCGGGCGAGAGTTAGGGAGGACAGGATATAGAGGCTTGGTACTAGAGTCAGGTAGGACAGGGGAGAAAAGCTTGGGACGAGTGTCAAGCAGGACAGGAGAGAGAAGATTGACGAGAATCAGGCAGGACAGGAGAGAGAGGCTTGGGACGAGAGTCAAGCAAGGTAGAAGAGAGAGTCTTGGGACGAGAATGAGGCAGGACAGGAGAGAGAGGGTTAGAACGAGAGTCAGGCAGGACAGGAGATAGAGTCCTGGGACGAGTGTCAGGCAAGACAGAAAGGAGAGGCTTGGGACGAGACTCAGGCAGGACAGGAGAGAGAGGCTTAGGACGAGAGTGAGGCAGGGCCGGAGAGAGAGGCTTTGGACGAGAGTCAGGCAGGACAGAAAAGAAAGGTTTGGGACAATAGTCACGCAGGACAGGAGAGAGATGTTAGGGACGAGAGTCAGGCTCGACAAGAGAGAGGTTTCGGACGAGAGTCAGGCAGGGTAGGAGGGAGGGAGTTAGGACGAGAGTCAGGCAGGACAGGAGAGAGAGGCTTGCTACGAGAATCATGCAGGGTAGGAGAGAGGGGCAGGACAGGAGGGAGAGTCTTGGAACGAGAGTCAAGCTGGACAGGAGAGAGAGGCTTTGGACGAGAGATAGGCATGAGAAGAGAGAGAGGCTTAGGTTAGAGTCAGTTAGGACAGGAAAGAGAAGCTTGGGACGACAGTCAGGCATGAGAGCGGAGAGGGGCTTGGGACGAGAGTCAGATTGGACAGGAGAGAGAGGCTTGGGACGAGATTCAGGCAGGACAGGAGAGAGAGGCTTGGTACGAGAATGATGCAGGGAAGGAGAGAGGGGCATAAGACGAGAGTCAGGCAGGACAGGAGGTAGAGTCTTGGGACGAGAGTCAGGCAGTACAGGAGAGAGAGGCTTGGGACGAGAGATAGGCATGAGAGGAGAGAGAGGCTTGAGGTGAGAGTCAGTTAGGACAGGGGAGAGATGCTTGAGACGACTGTCAGGCAGGAGAGGGGAGAGGGGCTTAGGACGATAGTAATCCAGGACAGGAGAGATAGACTTGGGACGAGAATCAGGCAGGAGAAGAGTGGGAGGCTTAGGAGGAGAGTCAGACATAACAAAAGAGAGAGGCATGGGACGAGAGTTAGGCAGGACAGGAGAGAGACCCTTACGACGAGAGTCAGGCAGGACAGGAGACAGAGGCTTGAATAGAGAGTTAGGCAGGGAAGGAGAGAGAGTCTTTTGACGAGAGTCAGGCAGGGTACGAGATAGAGGATTAGGACGAGAGTCAGGGAGGGCAAAAGAAAGACGCTTGGGACGAGAGTCAGGAAGGACAGTAGAGAGAGGCTTGGGGCGAGAGACAGGTAGGACAGGAGAGAGAGGTCTGGGACGAGAGTGAGCTAGGACAAGAGAGGGATGTTTGGGACGAGAGTCAGGCAAGACAGGAGAGAGAGGCTTGGGACGACAGTCAGGCAGGACAGGAGAGATAGGCTTGGGACGAGAGTCAGCCATGACAGTAGGGAGAGGATTGGGATGAGAGTGTGACATGACTGGAGAGAGAGACTTGGGACGAGAGTTAGGCAGGATGGGAGAGAGAGGCTTGGGGAGAGAGTCATGCAGGACACAAGGGAGAGGCTTGAGATGATAGTCAGGCAAGATAGGAGAGAGAGGCTTGGGACTAGAGTCAATTAAGGCAGGAGAGAGACACTTGGGACGAGAGTCAGGCAGGATAGGAAAGAGAGCCCTGGGACGAGAGCCAGGCAGGAGAGGAGCGGGTGGCTTATAACGAGAGCCAGGCAGGACAGGAGAGAGAGGCTTGGGACGAGAGTCATCCCGGAGAGGAGAAAGAGGGGGACGAGAGTCAGGCAGGACAGGAGATAAAGGATTGGGACGAGAGTCATCCTGGAGAGGAGAAAGAGGGGGGCGAGAGTCAGGCAGGACAGGAGAGAGAGTCTTGGGACGATAGTCAGGCATTACAGGAGAGAGAGGCTTGCCACGGGAGTTATGCAGGGCAGGAGAAAGAGGCCTGGGACGAGACTCAGGCAGGACAGGAGAGTTTTTGTTTGAGAGTCAGGAATGAGAGGAGAGTGAGGCTTCAGGTGAGTGCCAGTCAGGACAGGAGAGAAAGGATTGGGACGAGAGTCAGGCAGGATATGAGAGAGAGACTTGAGGAGAGAGACAGGCACGACAGGAGAGAGAGGCTTGGGACGGGAATCAGGCAGGAGAGGAGAGAGACTTGGGACGAGAGTGAGGCAGGAGATGAGAGAGGGGCTTGGGACGAGAGTCAATCTAGATAGGAGAGAAAGGCTTGGGACGAGAATCAGGCAGGACAGGTGAGAGGCGTTGGACGAGAGTCAGGCAGGGCAGGAGGGAGATTCATGGAACGAGATTCAGGGAAGCCTGGAAAGAGAGCTTGGTGCGAGAGTCAGGTTGGGTAGGAGAGAGGGGCTTGGGACGAGAGTCAAGCAGGACAAGAGACATAGGCTTGGGACGGCAGTCATTCAGGATAGGAGAGAGAGAGGATTGTGACCAGAGTTAGGCAAGACAAGAGAGAGAGGCATGAGACGAGAGTCAGGCAGGACAGAAGAGAGAGGCATGGGGCGAGATTCAGGGAGGACAGGATATAGAGGCTTGGGACTAGAGTCAGGTAGGACAGGGGAGAAAAGATTGGGACGAGTGTCAAGCAGGACAGGAGAGAGAGGATTGACGAGAATCAGGCAGGACAGGAGAGAGAGGCTTGGGACGAGAGTCAAGCAAGGTAGGAGAGAGAGTCTTCGGACGAGAATGAGGCAGGACAGGAGAGAGAGGGTTAGAACGAGTCAGGTAGGACAGGAGATAGAGTCCTGGGACGAGTGTCAGGCAAGACAGGAAGGAGAGGCTTGGGACGAGACTCAGGAAGGACAGGAGAGAGAGGCTTAGGACGAGAGTGAGGCAGGGCCGGAGAGAGAGGCTTTGGACGAGAGTCAGGCAGGACAGGAGAGAGAGGCATGGGACGAGAGTGAGCTAGGACAAGAGAGGGAAGTTTGGGAGAAGAGTCAGGCAAGACAGGAGAGAGAGGCTTTGGACGACAGTCAGGTAGGACAGGAGAGATAGGCTAGGGACGAGAGTCAGCCATGACAGTATGGAGAGCATTGGGATGAGAGTCTGACAGGATTGGAGAGAGAGACTTGGGACGAGAGTTAGGTTGGATGGGAGAGTTAGGCTTAAGGAGAGAGTCATGCAGGACACGAGGGAGAAGCTTGAGATGATAGTCAGGCAGGATAGGAGAGAGAGGCTTGGGACTAGAGTCAATTAAGGCAGGAGAGAGACGCTTGGGACGAGAGTCAGGCAGGATAGGCAAGAAAGCCCTGGGACGAGAGCCAGGCAGGAGAGGAGCGGGTGGCTTATAACGAGAGTCAGGCAGGACAGGAGAGAGAGTCTTGGGACGATAGTCATCCTCGAGAGGAGAAAGAGGGGGACGAGAGTCAGGCATGACAGGAGATAGAGGATTGGGAGGAGAGTCATCCTGGAGAGGAGAAAGAGGGGGACGAGAGTCAGGCAGGACAGGAGATAGAGGCTTGGGACGACAGTCAGGCAAGACAGGAGAGAGAGGCTTGGGACGAGAGTCAGGCATTAAAGGAGAGAGAGGCTTGCCACGGGAGTTATGCAGGACAGGAGAAAGAGGCCTGGGACGAGAGTCAGGCAGAACAGGAGAGACAGTTTTTGTTCGAGAGTCAGGAATGAGAGGAGAGAGAGGCTTCATGTGAGTGTCAGTCAGGCCAGGAGAGAAGGGATTGGGACGATATTCAGGCAGGATATGAGAGAGAGACTTGAGGAGAGAGACAGGCACGACAGGAGAGAGAGGCTTGGGACGGGAATCAGGCAGGAGAGGAGAGAGACTTGGGCCGAGAGTGAGGCAGGAGATGAGAGAGGGACTTGGGACGAGAGTCAATTTAGATAGGAGAGAAAGGCTTGGGACGAGAATCAGGCAGAACAGGTGAGAGGCGTTGTACGAGAGTCAGACAGGGTATGAGAGAAGGGCTTGGGACGAGAGTCAGGCAACTAGGAGAAAGAGGCTTGGGACGAGAGTCAGGCAACTAGGAGAAAGAGTCTTGGGACGAGAGTCAGGCAAGGCAGGATATAAAGGCTTGAGGAGAGAGTTAGGCATGACAGGAGAGAGAGGCTTCGGACGAGAGTCAGTCAGGACAGGAGGGAGAGGCTTGGGACGAGAATCAGAAAGGGTAGGAGAGAATGGCTTGGAACGAGAGTAAGGAAATTAGGAGAAAGAGGCTTGGGACGAGAGTCAAGCAGGAGAGGAGCGGGAGGCTAGGGACGAGAGTCAAGCTCGACAGGATAGAGGCTTGGGACGAGAGTCAGGCAGGGCAGCAGAGAGCGGCGTGGGACGAGAGTAAGGCAGGAGAGAAAAGAGAGGCTTGGGACGAGAATCATTCAGGGTAGTAGAGAGGGGTTTCTGACGATATTCAGGCAGTACAGGAGAGAGCGGCTTGGGACGAGAGTCAGGCAGGACAGGAGAGGGAGGCTTGGGACGAGAGTCAGGCAGGACAGGAGAGAGAGTCTTGAGACGAGAGTCAGGAAGGGTAGGAGAGAAGGGCTATGGACGAGAGTTAGGTAAGTCGGAAAAGAGGCCTTGGAAGAGAATCAGGCAGGGCAAGAGAGAGAAGCTTGGGACAGGAGTCAGGCAACACAGGAGAGAGAGGCTTGGGAGGAGAATCAGGTAAGAGAAGACAGAGAGGCTTGGGAGGAGAGTCAGGCATAACAAGAGAGAGAGTCATGGGACAAGAGTTAGGCAGGACAGGAGAGAGACCCTTACGACGAGAGTCAGGCAGGACAGGAGACAGAGGCTTGACTAGAGAGTCAGGCAGTTCAGGAGAGAGAGTCTTTTGACGAGAGTCAGGCAGGGTACGAGATAGAGGATTAGGACGAGAGTCAGGGAGGGCAAAAGAAAGATGCTTGGGACGAGAGTCAGGAAGGACAGTAGAGAGAGGCTTGGGACGAGAGTCAGGTAGAACAGGAGAGAGAGGCTTGGGACGAGAGTTAGCTAGGACAAGAGAGGGAAGTTTGGGACAAAAGTCAGAAGAGACAGGAGAGAGAGGCTTGGGACGACAGTCAGGTAGGACAGGGGAGATAGGCTTGTGACGAGAGTCAGCCATGACAGTAGGGAGAGGATTGGGATGAGAGTCTGAGAGGACTGGAGAGAGAGACTTGGGACGAGACTCAGGCAGGAGGGGAGATAAAGGTTTGGGACGAGAGTCAGGCAGGAGAGGAGAGAGAGTGTTGGTACGACAGTCCGGCAGGACAGGAGAGAGAATCTTGTCAAGAAAATCATAGAAGGGATTGGAACGAGAGTTAGGCAATTAGGAGAAAGAGGTTTAGGACGAGAGTCAGGCAGGAGAGGAAAGAGAGGCTTGGGACGAAAGTCAGACCCGACAGGAGAGAGGCTTGGGACGAGAGTCAGGCAGGGTAGGAGAGAGAAGCTTAGAACGAGAGTCAGGCAGGACAGGTGAGAGAGGCCTGGGACGAGAATCATACAGGGTAGTTGAGAGGAGATTCGGGCGAGATTCAGGTAGGACAGGATAGAGTGGCTTGGGACGACAGTCAAGCAGGATAGGAGAGAGACCCTACGGATGAGAGCCAATCAGGACAAAAGAGAGAGGCATGGGACTAAACTCGGTCAGGATAGGAGAGAGAGGCTTGGGACGAGAGTCAGGCAATACAGGAGAGAGAAAGGATTGGGACGATAGTCAGGCAGGAGGGGATAGATAGGCTTTGGACGAGAGTCAGACAGTACAGGAGAGAGAGGCTTAGAACGAGAGTCAGGAAGGACAGTAGAGAGAGGCTTGGGACAAGAGTCATGCAGGACAGGAGAGAGAGGCTCTCGACAGGAGTTATGCAGGACATGAGAAAGAGGACTGAGACGAAAGTCAGGCAGGACAGGAGAGAGAGTTTTGGTACGAGAGTCAGGAATGAGAGGAGAGAGAGGCTTCAGGTGAGTGTCAGTCAGGACAGGAGAGAAAGGATTGGGACGAGAGTCAGGCAGGATATGAGAGAGAGACTTGAGGAGAGAGACAGGCACGACAGGAGAGAGGCTTGGGACGGGAATCAGGCAGGAGAGGAGAGAGACTTGGGACGAGAGTCAGGCAGAGTATGAGAGAAGGGCTTGGGACGAGAGTCAGGCAACTAGGAGAAAGAGGCTTGGGACGAGAGTCAGGCAGTTTAGGAGAGAAGGGCTTGTGAAAAGAGTCAGGCAGGAAAGAAAGAGAGGCTTGGGACGAGTCAGGCTGGACAGGAGAGAGACACTTGGGACGAGAGTCAGGCAAGGCAGGAGATAAAAGCTTAAGGAGAGAGTCAGGAATGACAGGAGAGAGAGGCTTCGGACGACAGTCAGGCAGGACAGGAGAGAGAGGCTTGGGACGAGAATCAGGAAGGGTAGGAGAGAATGGCTTGGAACGAGAAAGTAAGGAAATTAGGAGAAAGAGTCTTGGGACGATAGTCAGGAAGGAGAGGAGAGGGAGGCTTGGGACGAGAGTCAAGCTCGACAGGATAGAGGCTTGGGACGAGAGTCAGGCAGGGCAGCAGAGAGCGGCGTGGGACGAGAGTAAGGCAGGAGAGAAAAGAGAGTATTGGGACGAGAATCATTCAGGGTAGTAGAGAGGGGTTTCATACGATATTCAGGCAGTACAGGAGAGTTTGGCTTGGGACGAGAGTCAGGCAGGACAGGAGAGAGAGGCTTGGGACGAGAGTCAGGCAGGACAGGAGAGAGAGTCTTGGGACGAGAGTCAGGAAGGGTAGGAGAGAAGGGCTATGGACGAGAGTTAGGTAAGTCGGAAAAGAGGCCTTGGACGAGAATCAGGCAGGGCAAGAGAGAGAAGCTTGGGACAGGAGTCAGGCAACACAGGAGAGAGAGGCTTGGGACGAGAGTCAGGCAGGACAGGAGAAGGAGGCTTGGGACTAGAGTCAGCCAGGAAAAGAAAGAGAGGCTTCGGAGGAGAGTCAGGCAGGGCAGGAGATAGAAGCATGGGAAGAGAGTCATGCAGGAGAGGAGAGAGAGGCTTGGGACAGTGTCAATCAGAACAGGAGAGAGAGGCTTGGGGACGGGAGTCAGGCAGGACAGGAGAGAGAGGTTTCGGACGAGAGACAGGCAGGACAGGAGAGGGAGGCTTGGGACGAGTCAGGCATTACAGGAGAGAGAGGCTTTGGACGAGAGTCAGGCAGAACAGGAGAGAGGCTTGGAACGAGAGTCATGCAGGACAGGAGAGAGAGGCTTGGGCCGAGAATCAGGGAGGAGAGGAGAGAGAGACTGGGACGAGAGTCAGGCTGGAGAAGAGAGAGGGGCTTTGGATGAGAGTCAGGCTAGACAGGAGAGAGAGACTTGGGACGAGAGTCAGGCAGGACCGGAGAGAGAGACATTGGACGAGACTCAGGCAGGAGAGGAGATAAAGGCTTGGGACGAGAGTCAGGCAGGAGAGAAGAGAGAGTGTTGGTACGACAGTCCGGCAGGACAGGAGAGAGAAGCTTGTCAAGAAAATCATAGAAGGGATTGGAACGAGAGTTAGGCAATTAGGAGAAAGAGGTTTAGGACGAGAGTCAGGCAGGAGAGGAAAGAGAGGCTTGGGACGAAAGTCAGACCCGACAGGAGAGAGGCTTGGGACGAGAGTCAGGCAGGGTAGGAGAGAGAAGCTTAGAACGAGAGTCAGGCAGGACAGGTGAGAGAGGCCTGGGACGAGAATCATACAGGGTAGTTGAGAGGAGATTCGGGCGAGATTCAGGTAGGAAAGGATAGAGTGGCTTGGGACGACAGTCAAGCAGGATAGGAGAGAGACCCTACGGATGAGAGCCAATCAGGACAAAAGAGAGAGGCATGGGACTAAACTCGGTCAGGATAGGAGAGAGAGGCTTGGGACGAGAGTCAGGCAATACAGGAGAGAGAAAGGATTGGGACGATAGTCAGGCAGGAGGGGATAGATAGGCTTTGGACGAGAGTCAGACAGTACAGGAGAGAGAGGCTTAGAACGAGAGTCAGGAAGGACAGTAGAGAGAGGCTTGGGACAAGAGTCATGCAGGACAGGAGAGAGAGGCTCTCGACAGGAGTTATGCAGGACATGAGAAAGAGGACTGAGACGAAAGTCAGGCAGGACAGGAGAGAGAGTTTTGGTACGAGAGTCAGGAATGAGAGGAGAGAGAGGCTTCAGGTGAGTGTCAGTCAGGACAGGAGAGAAAGGATTGGGACGAGAGTCAGGCAGGATATGAGAGAGAGACTTGAGGAGAGAGACAGGCACGACAGGAGAGAGGCTTGGGACGGGAATCAGGTAGGAGAGGAGAGAGACTTGGGACGAGAGTCAGGCAGAGTATGAGAGAAGGGCTTGGGACGAGAGTCAGGCAACTAGGAAAAAGAGGCTTGGGACGAGAGTCAGGCAGTTTAGGAGAGAAGGGCTTGTGAAAAGAGTCAGGCAGGAAAGAAAGAGAGGCTTGGGACGAGTCAGGCTGGACAGGAGAGAGACACTTGGGACGAGAGTCAGGCAAGGCAGGAGATAAAAGCTGAAGGAGAGAGTCAGGAATGACAGGAGAGAGAGGCTTCGGACGACAGTCAGGCAGGACAGGAGAGAGAGGCTTGGGACGAGAATCAGGAAGGGTAGGAGAGAATGGCTTGGAACGAGAAAGTAAGGAAATTAGGAGAAAGAGTCTTGGGACGATAGTCAGGAAGGAGAGGAGAGGGAGGCTTGGGACGAGAGTCAAGCTCGACAGGATAGAGGCTTGGGACGAGAGTCAGGCAGGGCAGCAGAGAGCGGCGTGGGACGAGAGTAAGGCAGGAGAGAAAAGAGAGTATTGGGACGAGAATCATTCAGGGTAGTAGAGAGGGGTTTCATACGATATTCAGGCAGTACAGGAGAGTTTGGCTTGGGACGAGAGTCAGGCAGGACAGGAGAGAGAGGCTTGGGACGAGAGTCAGGCAGGACAGGAGAGAGAGTCTTGGGACGAGAGTCAGGAAGGGTAGGAGAGAAGGGCTATGGACGAGAGTTAGGTAAGTCGGAAAAGAGGCCTTGGAAGAGAATCAGGCAGGGCAAGAGAGAGAAGCTTGGGACAGGAGTCAGGCAACACAGGAGAGAGAGGCTTGGGACGAGAGTCAGGCAGGACAGGAGAAGGAGGCTTGGGACTAGAGTCAGCCAGGAAAAGAAAGAGAGGCTTCGGAGGAGAGTCAGGCAGGGCAGGAGATAGAAGCATGGGAAGAGAGTCATGCAGGAGAGGAGAGAGAGGCTTGGGACAGTGTCAATCAGAACAGGAGAGAGAGGCTTGGGGACGGGAGTCAGGCAGGACAGGAGAGAGAGGTTTCGGACGAGAGACAGGCAGGACAGGAGAGGGAGGCTTGGGACGAGAGTCAGGCATTACAGGAGAGAGAGGCTTTGGACGAGAGTCAGGCAGAACAGGAGAGAGAGGCTTGGAACGAGAGTCATGCAGGACAGGAGAGAGAGGCTTGGGCCGAGAATCAGGGAGGAGAGGAGAGAGAGACTGGGACGAGAGTCAGGCTGGAGAAGAGAGAGGGGCTTTGGATGAGAGTCAGGCTAGACAGGAGAGAGAGACTTGGGACGAGAGTCAGGCAGGACCGGAGAGAGAGACATTGGACGAGACTCAGGCAGGAGGGGAGATAAAGGTTTGGGACGAGAGTCAGGCAGGAGAGGAGAGAGAGTGTTGGTACGACAGTCCGGCAGGACAGGAGAGAGAAGCTTGTCAAGAAAATCATAGAAGGGATTGGAACGAGAGTTAGGCAATTAGGAGAAAGAGGTTTAGGACGAGAGTCAGGCAGGAGAGGAAAGAGAGGCTTGGGACGAAAGTCAGACCCGACAGGAGAGAGGCTTGGGACGAGAGTCAGGCAGGGTAGGAGAGAGAAGCTTAGAACGAGAGTCAGGCAGGACAGGTGAGAGAGGCCTGGGACGAGAATCATACAGGGTAGTTGAGAGGAGATTCGGGCGAGATTCAGGTAGGAAAGGATAGAGTGGCTTGGGACGACAGTCAAGCAGGATAGGAGAGAGACCCTACGGATGAGAGCCAATCAGGACAAAAGAGAGAGGCATGGGACTAAACTCGGTCAGGATAGGAGAGAGAGGCTTGGGACGAGAGTCAGGCAATACAGGAGAGAGAAAGGATTGGGACGATAGTCAGGCAGGAGGGGATAGATAGGCTTTGGACGAGAGTCAGACAGTACAGGAGAGAGAGGCTTAGAACGAGAGTCAGGAAGGACAGTAGAGAGAGGCTTGGGACAAGAGTCATGCAGGACAGGAGAGAGAGGCTCTCGACAGGAGTTATGCAGGACATGAGAAAGAGGACTGAGACGAAAGTCAGGCAGGACAGGAGAGAGAGTTTTGGTACGAGAGTCAGGAATGAGAGGAGAGAGAGGCTTCAGGTGAGTGTCAGTCAGGACAGGAGAGAAAGGATTGGGACGAGAGTCAGGCAGGATATGAGAGAGAGACTTGAAGAGAGAGACAGGCAGGACAGGAGAGAGGCTTGGGACGGGAATCAGGCAGGAGAGGAGAGAGACTTGGGACGAGAGTCAGGCAGAGTATGAGAGAAGGGCTTGGGACGAGAGTCAGGCAACTAGGAGAAAGAGGCTTGGGACGAGAGTCAGGCAGTTTAGGAGAGAAGGGCTTGTGAAAAGAGTCAGGCAGGAAAGAAAGAGAGGCTTGGGACGAGTCAGGCTGGACAGGAGAGAGACACTTGGGACGAGAGTCAGGCAAGGCAGGAGATAAAAGCTTAAGGAGAGAGTCAGGAATGACAGGAGAGAGAGGCTTCGGACGACAGTCAGGCAGGACAGGAGAGAGAGGCTTGGGACGAGAATCAGGAAGGGTAGGAGAGAATGGCTTGGAACGAGAAAGTAAGGAAATTAGGAGAAAGAGTCTTGGGACGATAGTCAGGAAGGAGAGGAGAGGGAGGCTTGGGACGAGAGTCAAGCTCGACAGGATAGAGGCTTGGGACGAGAGTCAGGCAGGGCAGCAGAGAGCGGCGTGGGACGAGAGTCAGGCAGGAGAGAAAAGAGAGTATTGGGACGAGAATCATTCAGGGTAGTAGAGAGGGGTTTCATACGATATTCAGGCAGTACAGGAGAGTTTGGCTTGGGACGAGAGTCAGGCAGGACAGGAGAGAGAGGCTTGGGACGAGAGTCAGGCAGGACAGGAGAGAGAGTCTTGGGACGAGAGTCAGGAAGGGTAGGAGAGAAGGGCTATGGACGAGAGTTAGGTAAGTCGGAAAAGAGGCCTTGGACGAGAATCAGGCAGGGCAAGAGAGAGAAGCTTGGGACAGGAGTCAGGCAACACAGGAGAGAGAGGCTTGGGACGAGAGTCAGGCAGGACAGGAGAAGGAGGCTTGGGACTAGAGTCAGCCAGGAAAAAAAAGAGAGGCTTCGGAGGAGAGTCAGGCAGGGCAGGAGATAGAAGCATGGGAAGAGAGTCATGCAGGAGAGGAGAGAGAGGCTTGGGACAGTGTCAATCAGAACAGGAGAGAGAGGCTTGGGGACGGGAGTCAGGCAGGACAGGAGAGAGAGGTTTCGGACGAGAGACAGGCAGGACAGGAGAGGGAGGCTTGGGACGAGAGTCAGGCATTACAGGAGAGAGAGGCTTTGGACGAGAGTCAGGCAGAACAGGAGAGAGAGGCTTGGAACGAGAGTCATGCAGGACAGGAGAGAGAGGCTTGGGCCGAGAATCAGGGAGGAGAGGAGAGAGAGACTGGGACGAGAGTCAGGCTGGAGAAGAGAGAGGGGCTTTGGATGAGAGTCAGGCTAGACAGGAGAGAGAGACTTGGGACGAGAGTCAGGCAGGACCGGAGAGAGAGACATTGGACGAGACTCAGGCAGGAGAGGAGATAAAGGCTTGGGACGAGAGTCAGGCAGGAGAGAAGAGAGAGTGTTGGTACGACAGTCCGGCAGGACAGGAGAGAGAAGCTTGTCAAGAAAATCATAGAAGGGATTGGAAAGAGAGTTAGGCAATTAGGAGAAAGAGGTTTAGGACGAGAGTCAGGCAGGAGAGGAAAGAGAGGTTGGGACGAAAGTCAGACCCGACAGGAGAGAGGCTTGGGACGAGAGTCAGGCAGGGTAGGAGAGAGAAGCTTAGAACGAGAGTCAGGCAGGACAGGTGAGAGAGGCCTGGGACGAGAATCATACAGGGTAGTTGAGAGGAGATTCGGGCGAGATTCAGGTAGGACAGGATAGAGTGGCTTGGGACGACAGTCAAGCAGGATAGGAGAGAGACCCTACGGATGAGAGCCAATCAGGACAAAAGAGAGAGGCATGGGACTAAACTCGGTCAGGATAGGAGAGAGAGGCTTGGGACGAGAGTCAGGCAATACAGGAGAGAGAAAGGATTGGGACGATTGTCAGGCAGGAGGGGATAGATATGCTTTGGACGAGAGTCAGACAGCACAGGAGAGAGAGGCTTAGAACGAGAGTCATGCAGGACAGTAGAGAGAGGCTTGGGACAAGAGTTCTGCAGGACAGGAGAGAGAGGCTCTCGACAGGAGTTATGCAGGACATGAGAAAGAGGACTGAGACGAAAGTCAGGCAGGACAGGAGAGAGAGTTTTGGTACGAGAGTCAGGAATGAGAGGAGAGAGAGGCTTCAGGTGAGTGTCAGTCAGGACAGGAGAGAAAGGATTGGGACGAGAGTCAGGCAGGATATGAGAGAGAGACTTGAGGAGAGAGACAGGCACGACAGGAGAGAGGCTTGGGACGGGAATCAGGCAGGAGAGGAGAGAGACTTGGGACGAGAGTCAGGCAGAGTATGAGAGAAGGGCTTGGGACGAGAGTCAGGCAACTAGGAGAAAGAGGCTTGGGACGAGAGTCAGGCAGTTTAGGAGAGAAGGGCTTGTGAAAAGAGTCAGGCAGGAAAGAAAGAGAGGCTTGGGACGAGTCAGGCTGGACAGGAGAGAGACACTTGGGACGAGAGTCAGGCAAGGCAGGAGATAAAAGCTTAAGGAGAGAGTCAGGAATGACAGGAGAGAGAGGCTTCGGACGACAGTCAGGCAGGACAGGAGAGAGAGGCTTGGGACGAGAATCAGGAAGGGTAGGAGAGAATGGCTTGGAACGAGAAAGTAAGGAAATTAGGAGAAAGAGTCTTGGGACGATAGTCAGGAAGGAGAGGAGAGGGAGGCTTGGGACGAGAGTCAAGCTCGACAGGATAGAGGCTTGGGACGAGAGTCAGGCAGGGCAGCAGAGAGCGGCGTGGGACGAGAGTCAGGCAGGAGAGAAAAGAGAGTATTGGGACGAGAATCATTCAGGGTAGTAGAGAGGGGTTTCATACGATATTCAGGCAGTACAGGAGAGTTTGGCTTGGGACGAGAGTCAGGCAGGACAGGAGAGAGAGGCTTGGGACGAGAGTCAGGCAGGACAGGAGAGTGAGTCTTGGGACGAGAGTCAGGAAGGGTAGGAGAGAAGGGCTATGGACGAGAGTTAGGTAAGTCGGAAAAGAGGCCTTGGACGAGAATCAGGCAGGGCAAGAGAGAGAAGCTTGGGACAGGAGTCAGGCAACACAGGAGAGAGAGGCTTGGGACGAGAGTCAGGCAGGACAGGAGAAGGAGGCTTGGGACTAGAGTCAGCCAGGAAAAGAAAGAGAGGCTTCGGAGGAGAGTCAGGCAGGGCAGGAGATAGAAGCATGGGAAGAGAGTCATGCAGGAGAGGAGAGAGAGGCTTGGGACAGTGTCAATCAGAACAGGAGAGAGAGGCTTGGGGACGGGAGTCAGGCAGGACAGGAGAGAGAGGTTTCGGACGAGAGACAGGCAGGACAGGAGAGGGAGGCTTGGGACGAGAGTCAGGCATTACAGGAGAGAGAGGCTTTGGACGAGAGTCAGGCAGAACAGGAGAGAGAGGCTTGGAACGAGAGTCATGCAGGACAGGAGAGAGAGGCTTGGGCCGAGAATCAGGGAGGAGAGGAGAGAGAGACTGGGACGAGAGTCAGGCTGGAGAAGAGAGAGGGGCTTTGGATGAGAGTCAGGCTAGACAGGAGAGAGAGACTTGGGACGAGAGTCAGGCAGGACCGGAGAGAGAGACATTGGACGAGACTCAGGCAGGAGAGGAGATAAAGGCTTGGGACGAGAGTCAGGCAGGAGAGGAGAGAGAGTGTTGGTACGACAGTCCGGCAGGACAGGAGAGAGAAGCTTTTCAAGAAAATCATAGAAGGGATTGGAACGAGAGTTAGGCAATTAGGAGAAAGAGGTTTAGGACGAGAGTCAGGCAGGAGAGGAAAGAGAGGCTTGGGACGAAAGTCAGACCCGACAGGAGAGAGGCTTGGGACGAGAGTCAGGCAGGGTAGGAGAGAGAAGCTTAGAACGAGAGTCAGGCAGGACAGGTGAGAGAGGCCTGGGACGAGAATCATACAGGGTAGTTGAGAGGAGATTCGGGCGAGATTCAGGCAGGACAGGATAGAGTGGCTTGGGACGACAATCAAACAGGATAGGAGAGAGACCCTACGGATGAGAGCCAATCAGGACAAAAGAGAGAGGCATGGGACTAAACTCGGTCAGGATAGGAGAGAGAGGCTTGGGACGAGAGTCAGGCAATACAGGAGAGAGAAAGGATTTCGACGATAGTCAGGCAGGAGGGGATAGATAGGCTTTGGACGAGAGTCAGACAGTACAGGAGAGAGAGGCTTAGAACGAGAGTCATGCAGGACAGGAGAGAGAAGACTGGGACTAGAGTCAGTCAGGATAGGAGAGAGAAGCTTGGGACGAGAGTCAGGCATTACAGGAGAGAGGGTCATGGGACGGGAGTCATGAAGGACAGGAGAGAGAGGCTTGGGACTAGAGTCAGGCAGGACAGGATATAGAGGCTTGGGATGAGATTCAGGCAGGGTAGGAGAGAGAGGCTTTGGACGAGAGACAGGCAGGACAGGAGAGAGGGGCTTAGGACGAGAGTCAGGCAAGACACGAGAGAGATGCTTGGGACGATAGTCAGGCAATACAGAAGAGAGAGCCCTGGGACGAGAGTCAGGCAGGAGAGGAGCGGGAGGCTTAGGACGAGAGCCAGGCAGGACAAGAGAGGCTTGGGACGAGAGTCATCCAGGAGAGGAGAAAGAGGCTGGGACGAAAGTCTGGCAGGACAGGAGATAGAGGCTTGGCACGACAGTCAGGCAGGACAGGAGAGAGAGGCTTGGGACGAGAGTGAGGCAGGACAGGAGAGAGAGGTTTGCGACGAGAGTTATTCAGGACAAGAGAAAGGGGCCTGGGACGAGAGTTTGGCAGGACAGGAGAGAGGGGCTTAGGACGAGAGTCAGGAAGACAGGAGAGAGAGCCCTGGGACGAGAGTCAGGCAGGAGAGGAGCGGGAGGCTTAGAACGATAGTCAGGCAGGACAGGAGAGAAAGACTTGTGACGAGAATCAGGCAGGAGAAGAGAGGGAGGCTTTGGAGGAGAGTTAGGCATGACAAGAGAGAGAGGCATGGGACGAGAGTTAGGCAGGACAGGAGAGAGGCCCTTACGACGAGAGTCAGGCAGGACAGGAGACAGAGGCTTGACTAGAGAGTTAGGTAGGACAGGAGAGAGAGTCTTTTGACGAGAGTCAGGCAGGGTACGAGAGAGAAGATTAGGACGAGAGTCAGGGAGGGCAGAAGAGAGAGGCTTGGGACGAGAGTCAGGAAGGACAGTAGAGAGAGGCTTGGGACGAGAGACAGGCAGGACAGGAGAGAGAGGCCTTGAACGAGAGTCAAGCAGGACAGAAGAGAGAGAGGCTTGGGACGAGAGTCAGGCAGAACAGGAGAGAGAGGCTTGGGACGAGAGTGAGCTAGGACAAGAGAGCGAGGTTTGGGACGAGAGTCAGGCAGGACAGGAGAGATAGGCATGGGACAAGAGTCAGCTATGACAGTAGAGAGAGGATTGGGATGAGAGTCTGACAGGACTGGAGAGAGAGACTTGGGACGAGAGTTAGGCATGATGTGATAGAGAGGCTTGAGGAGAGAGTTATGCAGAACACGAGAGAGAGGCTTGAGATGATAGTCAGGCAAGGTAGGAGAGAGAGGCTTATGACTAGAGTCAATTAAGGCAGGAGAGAGAGGCTTTGGACGTGACTCAGGAAGGACAGGAGAGGCTTGGGACGAGAGTCAGGCAGGATAGGAAAGAGAGCCCTGGGACGAGAGCCAGGCAGGAGAGGAGCGGGAGCCTTATAACGAGAGTCAGGCAGGACAGGAGAGAGAGGCTTAGGACGAGAGTCATCCTGGAGAGGAGAAAGAGGGGGACGAGAGTCAGGCAGGACTGGAGATAGAGCTTTGGACGAGAGTCAGAAAGGACAGGAGAGAGAGGCTTGGGACGAGAGTCAGGCAGAACAGGAGAGAGAGGCTTGCGACGGGAGTTATGCAGGACAGGAGAAAAAGGCCTGGGACGAGAGTCAGGCAGGAAAGGAGAGAGAGTTTTTGTACGAGAGTCAGGAATGAGAGGAGAGAGAGGCTTCAGGTGAGTGTCAGTCAGGACAGGAGAGAAAGGATTGGGACGAGAGTCAGGCAGGATATGAGAGAGAGACTTGAGGAGAGAGACAGGCACGACAGGAGAGAGAGGCTTGGGACGGAAATCAGGCAGGAGAGGAGAGAGACTTGGGACGAGAGTCAGGCAGGAGACGAGAGAGGGGCTTGGGACGAGAGTCAATCTAGACAGGAGAGAAAGGCTTGGGACAAGAGTCAGGCAGGACAGGTGAGAGGCGTTGGACGAGAGTCAGGCAGGGTATAAGAGAAGGGCTTGGGACGAGAGTCAGGCAACTAGGAGAAAGAGGCTTGGGACGAGAGTCAGGCAGAGTAGGAGAGAAGGGCTTGTGACGAGAGTCAGGCAGGAGAGGAAAGGGAGGCTAGGGACGAGAGTCAAGCTCGACAGGATAGAGGCTTGGGACGAGAGTCAGGCAGGGCAGCAGAGAGCGGCGTGGGACGAGAGTAAGGCAGGAGAGAAAAGAGAGTCTTGGGACGAGAATCATTCGGGGTAGTAGAGAGGGGTTTCGGACGATATTCATGCAGTACAGGAGAGTTTGGCTTGGGACGAGAGTCAGGCAGGACAGGAGAGGGAGGCTTGGGACGAGAGTCAGGCAGGACAGGAGAGAGAGTCTTGGGACGAGAGTCAGGAAGGGTAGGAGAGAAGGGCTATGGACGAGAGTTAGGTAAGTCGGAAAAGAGGCCTTGGACGAGAATCAGGCAGGGCAAGAGAGAGAAGCTTGGGACAGGAGTCAGGCAACACAGGGGAGAGAGGCTTGGGACGAGAGTCAGGCAGGACAGGAGAGAGAGACTTGGGACGAGAGTCAAGAATGACTGGAGAAGGAGGCTTGGGACTAGAGTCAGGCAGGAAAAGAAAGAGAGGCTTGGGAGGAGAGTCAGGCAAGACACGAGAGAGATTCTTGGGACGATAGTCAAGCAATACAGAAGAGAGAGCCCACGGACGAGAGTCAGGCAGGAGATGAGCGGGAGGCTTAGGACGAGAGTGAGGCAGGACAGGAGAGAGAGGCTT
Organism: Panulirus ornatus; assembly: GCF_036320965.1. Classification (NCBI taxonomy): domain Eukaryota; kingdom Metazoa; phylum Arthropoda; class Malacostraca; order Decapoda; family Palinuridae; genus Panulirus; species Panulirus ornatus. The sequence continues at coordinate 6,660,012 of NC_092225.1, forward strand.
GCCACGAGAGTTATTCGGGACAAGAGAAAGGGGCCTGGGACGAGAGTCAGGCAGGACTGGAGAGAGGGGCTTAGGACGAGAGTCAGGAAGACAGGAGAGAGAGCCCTGGGACGAGAGTCAGGCAGGAGAGGAGTGGGAGGCTTAGAGCAAGAGTCAGGCAGGACAGGAGAGAGAGGCTTGGGACGAGAGTCATCCAGGAGAGGAGAAAGAGGCTGGGACGAGAGTCAGGCAGGACAGGAGGTAGAGGCTTGGGACGACAGTCAGGCAGGACAGGAGAGAAATGTTTCGGACGAGAGGCAGGCAGGACAGGAGAGAGAGGCTTATGACGAGAGTTATGCAACACGGGAGAAAGAGGCCTGGGACGAGAATCAGGCAGGACAGGAGAGAGAGTGTTTGTACGAGAGTCAGGTATGAGAGAAGAGTGAGTCATGAGGTGAGGGTCAGTCAGGACAGGAGAGAAAGGATTGGAACGAGAGTCAGGCAGGAGAGGAAAGAGGGGCTTGGGACGAGAGTCAGTCTTGACAGGAGAGAGAGGCTTTGCACTATAGTCAGGCAGGACAGGAGAGAGAGACGTGGGACGAGAGGCAGGCAGGATAGGAGAGAGAGGCTTGAGGAGACCGTCAGGCACGACAGGATAGAGAGGCTTGGGACGAGAATCAGGGAGGAGAGGAGAGAGAGACTGGAATGAGAGTCAGGCTGGAGAACAGAGAGGGGCTTTGGATGAGAGTAAGGCTAGACAGGAGAGAAAGGCTTGCGACGAGAGTCAGGCAGGAATGAGAGAGAGGCTTGGGACGAGAATCAGGCTCGACAGGAGAGAGACCACTTGGGACGAGAGTCAGGCAAGGCAGTAGATAAAGGCTTGAAGAGAGAGTCAGGCAGGATTGGACAGATAGGCTTGAGACGAGAGTCAGGCAGGGTAGGAGAGAAGTGCTTGGGACGAGAGTCAGGCAAGTAGGAGAAAGAGGCTTACGACGAGAGTCAGGCAGGAAAGGAGAGAGAGGCCTAGGACGAGAGTCAGGTAGGAGAGGAGAGAGAAGTTTCGGAGGAGAGTCAGGCAGGACAGGAGATAGAGGCTTGGGACGAGAGTCAGGCAGGACAGGAAAGAGAGACTTGGGACGAGAGTCAGGCAGGACAGGAGAGAGAGACTTTGGACGAGAATCAGGCAGGAGAGGAGATAGAGGCTTGATGCGAGAGTCAAGCAGGACAGGAGAGTGTTGGTACGACAGTCAGGTAGGACAGGAGAGAGAAGCTTGCGACGAGAATCAGAGAAAGGATTGGAACGAGAGTCAGGCAATTAGGAGAAAGAGGTTCAGGACGAGAGTCAGGCAGGACAGGAGAGAAAGGCTTGGGACGAGACTCAGGCAGGACCGGAGAGAGAGATTTTGGACGAGAATCAGGAAGGTGAGGAGATAGAGGCTTGGGACGAATGTCAGGCAGGACAGGAGAGGAAAGCTTCGGACAAGAGTTCGGCAGGACAGGAAAGAGAGGATTGTGACGAGAGTCAGGCAGGATCGGAGAGAGAGGCTTGGGACGAGAGTCAAGCAGGACAGGAGAGAGTGGCTAGGGACAAGAGTCAGGCAGGACATGAGAGAGAGGCTTGTGACGAGCGTCAAGCAGGACAGCGGAGAGAGGCTTTGGACGAGAGTTAGGCAGGACAGGAGAGAAAGGCTTGACGAGAGAGTCATGCAGGACAGGAGAGAGATGCTTAGGACGACGGTCAGGCAGAGCAGGAGAGAGAGGCTCGGGAAGAGAGTCAGGCAGGACAGGAGAGAGAGGGTTAGGCTGAGAGAAACGCAGGACAGGAGATAGAGGCCTGGGAAGAGTGTCAGGCGGGATAGGAGAGGGAAACTTTGGACGGGAGATAGGCAAGACAGAAAAGAGAGGCTTGTGACGATAGTCATGCAGGACCAGAGAGAGAGGCTTGGGAAGAGAGTCAGGCAGGACAGGAGAGAGAGTCTTGGGACGGCAGTTAGGACGGACAGGAGAGAGAGGCTTTTGATAAGAGTCAGGCAGGACAGGAGAGAGAGGCATGGAATGAGAGTCAGGCATGACAGAATAGAGAGGCTTACGACGACAGTCAGGCAGGACAGGAGAGTGAGGGTTGGGACTAGAGTCAGGCAGTTTGAGAGAGAGAGAGGCTTTGGATGAGAGTCAGACAAGACTGGAGAGAGAGCTTAGGACGAGATTAAGGGTGGTTAGGAGAGAGGGGCTTGGGACGAAAGACAAGCAGGGCAGGAGAGAGAGGCTTGTGAACAGAGTCAGGCAGGACAGAAAAGAGAGACTTAGGACGAGAGTCAGGCCGGACGGGAGAGAGAGGCATGGGAGGAGAGTCAGGGAGGACAGGAGAGATAGTCAGGGAGGACAGAAGAGAGGGGCCTGGGACGAGAGTCAGGCAGGACAGGAGAGAGAGGCTTTCGATGAGAGTCAGGCAAGACAGAAAAGAGAGGCATGGGATGAGAGTCAGGCAGGACAGGAGAGAGAGGCTTGGGACGAGAGTCAGACAGGACAGGAGAGAGATGGTTGACGAGAGAGTCAGGTAGGACAAGGTAGAAAGGCTTGGGACGAGAGTCAGACAGGACAGGAGAGATATGGTTGACGAGAGAGTCAGGCAGGACATGAGAGAGGTGCTTGGGACGACGGTCAGGCAGGGTAGGTGAGAGAGGTTTGGGAAGAGGGTCAGACAGGACATGAGAGAGAGGGTTAGGACGAGAGTCAGGCAGGACAAGAGATAGAGGCCTAGGACGAGTGTCAGGCAGGACAGGAGAGAGGAGCTTCGGACAGGAGTCAGGCAGGACAGGAAAGAGAGGCCTAGGAGGAGAATCATGCAGGAGAGGAGAGAGAAGTTTGGGAGGAGAGTGAGGCAGGACAGGAGAGAGAGGCGTGGGACGAGAGTCAGGCAGGACCGGAGAGAAAGACTTTGGACGAGAATCAGGCAGGAGAGGAGATAGAGGCTTAGGACGAGATTCAGGCAGGACAGGAGAGAGTGTTGGTACGACAGTCAGGCAGGACAGGGGAGAGAAGCTTGGGACGAAAATCAGAGAAGGGATTGGAACGAGAGTCAGGCAATTAGGAGAAAGATGTTTAGGACGAGAGTCAGGCAGGACAGGAGAGAGAGGCTTGGGACTAGAGTCAGGCGGGAGAGGAGAAAGAGGCTTGGGACGAAAGTCAGACTCGACAGGAGAGAGCCTTGGGACGAGAGTCAGGCAGGGTAGGAGAGAGGGGCTTGGGACATGAGTCAGGCAGAACAGGCGAGAGAGGCCTGGAACGAGAATCATACAGTGTAGGAGACAGGGGATTCGTGCGAGATTCAGGCAGGACAGGAGAGAGTGGCTTGGGACGACAATCAGGCAGGACAGGAGAGAGAGGCTTCGGATTAGAACCAATCAGGACAAAAGAGAGAGGCATGGGACGAAAGTCAATCAGGACAGGAGAGAGAGGATTGGGACGAGATTCAGGCAATACAGGAGAGAGAGGCTGGGGACGTGAGTCAGGCAGGACAGGATAGATAGCCTTTGGACGAGAGTCAGACAGGAGAGGAGAGAGAGGCTTAGAACGAGAGTCATGCAGGACAGGAGAGAGAGGCCTGGGATTAGAGTTACTTAGGACAGGAGAGAGAAGCTTGGGACGAGATCCAAGCATGACAGGAGAGAGAGTCATGGGACGGGAGTCATGCAGGACAGGAGAGAGAGGATAGGGACTAGAGTCAGGCATGATAGGATATAGAGTCTTGGTATGAGATTCAGGCATGGTAGGAGAGAGAGGCTTTGGGTGAGAGTCAGCCAGGACAGTAGAGAGGGGCTTAGTACGAGGATCAGTCAAGACAGGAGAGAGAAGCTTGTGACGATAGTCAGGCAGGACAGGAGACAGAGGCTTGGGACGAGAGTCAGGCAGGACAGGAGAGAGAAGGTGGGGACAAGAGTCAGGCAGGACAGGAGAGAGATGCTTGGAACGAGAGACAAGCAGGACAGCGGAGAGAGGCTTTGGACGAGAGTTAGGCATGGCAGGAGAGAGAGACTTCTCGAGAGAGTTATGCAGGAGAGGAGAGAGAGGCTTGGGATGACGGTCAGGCAGGGTGGGAGAGAGAGGCTTGGGAAGAGAGTCACGCAGGACAGGAGAGAGAGGGTTAGGCCGAGAGAAATGCAGGTCAGGAGATAGAGGCCTTGGAAGAGTGTCAGGCGGGATAGGAGAGGGAAACTTGGGACGAGAGTCAGGCAAGACAGGAAAGAGAGGCTTATGACGAGAGTCATGCAGGACCAGAGAGAGAGGCTTGGGAAGAGAGTCAGGCAGGACACGAGAGAGAATCTTGGGACGGCAGTTAGGACGGACAGGAGAGAGAGGCTTTCGATAAGAATCAGGCAGGACAAGAGAGAGAGGCATGGGACGAGAGTCAGGCAGGACAGGTAAGAGAGGCTTACGACGAGAGTCAGGTAGGAGAGGAGAGATAGGGTTGGGACAAGAGTCAGGCAGTTTGAGAGAGAGAGAGGCTTCGGATGAGAGTCAGACAAGACTGTAGAGAGAGCTTAGGACGAGAGTAAGGGTGGGTAGAAGAGAGGGGCTTGGGACGAAAGACAAGCAGGGCAGGAGAGAGAGGCTTGGGACCAGACTCATGCAGTACAGAACAGAGAGGCTTGGGACGAGAGTCAGGCCGGACGGGAGAGAGAGGCATTGGACGAGAGTCAGGGAGGACAGGAGAGAGAGGCTTGGGACGATAGTCAGGTAGGACAGGAGAGAGAGGCTTGGGACGAGAGTCAGGCAGGACAGGAGAGAGAGGCTTGGGATGAGAGTCAGGCAAGACAGAAGAGAGAGGCATGGGATGAGAGTCAGGCAGAACATGAGAGAGAGGCTTGGGACGAGAGTCATGTAGGACAAGGTAGAGAGGCTTGGGACGAGAGTCAGACAGGACAGGAGAGAGATGCTTGACGAGAGAGTCTGGCAGGACATGAGAGAAATGCTTGGGACGACGGTCAGGAAGGGTTGGAGAGAGAGGCTTTTGAGGAGAGTCAGACAGGACATGAGAAAGAGGGTTAGGACGAGAGTCAGGCAGGACAAGAGATAGAGGCCTGGGACGAGTGTCAGGCAGGACAGGAGAGAGGAGCTTGTGACGAGAGTCAGGCAGGACAGGAAAGAGAGGCTAGTGACGAGAGCCAGCCAGAACCGGAGTTAGAGTCTTGGGACGAGGGTCAGACAGGAGAGGAGAGAGAGTCTTGGGACGAGAGTCAGGCAGGACAGGGGAGAGAGAGGCTTGCGACGAGAGTTATGCATGACAGGAGAAAAAGTCCTGGGACGAGAGTCAGGCAGGACAGGAGAGAGAGGGTTTGTACGAGAGTCAGGTATGAGAGGAGATAGAGGCTCGAGGTGAGAGTCAGTCAGGACAGGAGAGAAATTCTTGGAACGAGAGTCAGTCAGGAGAGGAGAGAGGGGCTTGAGACGAGATTCAGGCTAGACAGGAGAGAGAAGCTTGGGACTAAAGTCAGGCAGGACAGAATAGAGAGACTTGGGACGAGAGTCAGGCAGGAAAGGAGAGAGAGGCTTGAGGAGAGAGTCAAGCAAGACAGGAGAGAGAGACTTGGGACGAGAATCAGGCAGGAGAGGAGAGAGAGACTGGGACGAGAGTCAGGCTGTAGAGGAGAGAGGGGCTCTGGATGAAAGTCAGGCTAGACAGGAGAGAAAGGCTTGCGACGAGAGTCAGGCAAGACAGGTGAGAAAGTCTTGGGATGAGAGTCAGGCAGGTTAGGAGAGAAGGGCTTAGGACGAGAGTCAGGCAAGTAGTAGAAAGAGGCTTAAGACGAGAGTCAGGCAGGACAGGAGAGAGAGGCTTGGGACGAGAGTCAGGCAGGAGAGAGAGGCTTGGGACGAGAGTCAGGCTCGACAGGAGAGAGACACTTGGGACGAGAGTCAGGCAAGGCAATAGATAAAGGCTTCAGGAGAGAGTCAGGCAGGATTGGAGAGAGAGTGTTTTTAGACGAGAGTCAGGCAGGGTAGGAGAGACAGGCTTGCGACGAGATTCAATTAGGGCAGGAGAGAGAGGCTTAATACTAGACTCAGGATGGACAGGAGAGAGAGGCTTGGGACAAGGGTCAGGCAGGACAGGACAGAGAGCCCTGGGACGAGAGTCAGGCAGGACAGTAGAGAGAGGCTTAGGACGAGAGTCAGGCAGGAAAGGAGAGAGAGGCCTAGGACGAGAATCAGGCAGGAGAGGAGATTGAGGCTTTGGACGAGAGTCAGGCAGGACAGGAGAGAGTGTTGGTACGACAGTCAGGCAGGACTGGAGAGAGAAGCTTGGGAAGAAAATCAGAGAAGGGATTGGAACGAGAGTCAGGCAATTAGGGGAAAGATGTTCATAACGAGAATCAGGCAGGGCAGGAGAGAGAGGCTTGGGACGAGAGTCAGGCAGGAGAGGAGAGAGAGTCTTGGGACGAAAGTCAGACTCGACAGGAGAGAGCCTTGGGACGAGAGTCAGGCAGGGTAGGAGAGATGGACTTGGGAAGAGAGTCGGGCAGGAATGTTGAGAGAAGCCTGGAACGAGAATCGTACAGGGTAGGAGAGAGGGGATTTGGGCGAGATTCAGGCAGGACAGGAGAGAGTGGCTTGGGACGACAATCAGGCAGGACAGGAGAAAGAGGATTCCGATGAGAACCAATCAACACAAAAGAGAGAGGCATACGACGAAAGTCAGTTAGGACAGGAGAGAGAGGCTTGGGACAAGATTCAGGCAATACAGGAGAGAGAGGCTGGGGACAAGAGTCAGGCAGGACAGTATAGATAGGCTTTGGACGAGAGTCAGACAGGAGAGGAGAGAGAGGCTTAGAACGAGATTCATACAGGGCAGGAGAGAGAGGCCTGGGACTAGAGTCAGTTAGGACATGAGAGAGAAGCTTAGGACGAGATCCAAGCATGGCAGGAGAGAGAGTCATGGGACGGGAGTCATGCAGGACAGTAGAGAGAGGCTTGGGACTAGAGTCAGGCATATAAAGATATAGAGGCTAGGGATGAGATTCAGGCAGGGTAGGAGAGAGAGGCTTTGGACGAGAGTCAGGCAGGACACGAGAGAGGGGCTTAGAACGAGAGTCATGCAGGACAGGAGAGAGAAGACTGGGACTAGAGTCAGTCAGGACAGGAGAGAGAAGCTTGGGACGAAAGTCAGGCTTGACAGCAGAGAGAGTCGTGGGACGGGAGTCATGAAGGAAAGGAGAGAGAGGCTTGGGACTAGAGTCAGGCAGGACAGGATATAGAGGCTTGGGATGAGATTCAGGCAGGGTAGGAGATAGAGGCTTTGGACGAGAGACAGGCAGGACAGGAGAGAGGGGCTTAGGACGAGAGTCAGGCAAGACACGACAGAGATGCTTGGGACGATAGTCAGGCAATACAGAAGAGAGAGCCGTGGGACGAGAGTCAGGCAGGAGAGGAGCGGGAGGCTTAGGACGAGAGCCAGGCAGGACAGGAGAGGCTTGGGACGAGAGTCATCCAGGAGAGGAGAAAGAGGCTGAGGACGAGAGTCAGGCAGGACAGGAGATAGAGGCTTGGGACGACAGTCAGGCAGGACAGGAGAGAGAGGCTTGGGACGAGAGTTAGGCAGGACAGGAGAGAGAGGCTTGCGACGAGAGTTATGCAGCACAGGAGAAAGAGGCCTGGGACGAGAATCAAGCAGGGCAGGAGAGAGAGGGTTTGTACGAGAGTCAGGTATGAGAGAAAAGTGAGAAAGGGGCCTGGGACGAAAGTCATGTAGGACAGGAGAGAGAGGGTTAGGACGAGATTCAGGCAGGACAAGAGATAGAGGCCTGGGACGAGAGTCAGGCAGGACAGGAGAGAGAGCCCTGGGACGAGAGTCAGGCAGGAGAGGAGCGTGAGGCTTAGGACAAGAGTCAGGCAGGACAGGAGAGAGAAGCTTGGGACGAGAGTCAACCAGGAGAGGAGAAAGAGGCTGGGGACGAGAGCCAGGCAGGACATGAGATACAGGCTTGGGACGACAGTCAGGCAGGACAGGAGAGGGAGGTTTGGGACGAGAGTCAGGCAGGACAGGAGAGAGAGGTTTACGCCGAGAGAAAGCCAGGACAGGAGATAGAGGCCTGGGAAGAGTGTCAGGCGGGATAGGAGAGAAAAAACTTGGGACGAGAGTCAGGCGAGACAGGAAAGAGAGGCTTGTGACGAGAGTCATGCAGGACCAGAGGGAGAGGATTGGGAAGAGAGTCAGGCAGGACAGGAGAGAGAATCTTGGGACTGCAGTTAGGACGGACATGAGAGAAGGGCTTTTGATGAGTCAGGCAGGACAGTAGAGAGAGGCATGGAATGAGAGTCAGGCAGGACAGGATAGAGAGGCTTACGACGAGAGTCAGGCAGGACAGGAGAGATAGGGTTGGGACTAGAGTCAGGCAGTTTGAGAGAGAGAGAGGCTTGGGATGAGAGTCAGACAAGACTGGAGAGAGAGCTTAGGACGAGAATAAGGGTGGATAGGAGAGAGGGGCTTGGGACGAAAGACAAGCACTTCAGGAGAGAGAGGTTTGTTAACAGAGTCAGGCAGGACAGAAAAAAGAGGCTTGGGACTAGAGTCAGGCCGGACGGGAGAGAGAGGCATGGGACGAGAGTCAGGGAGGACAGGAGAGAGAGGCGTGTGACGATAGTCAGGGAGTACAGGAGAGAGATGGATAAGGAGAGAGTCAGGCAGGACAGGAGAGAGAGGCTTTAGATGAGAGTCGGCAAGACAGAAAAGAGAGGCAAGGGATGAGAGTCAGGCAGGACAGGAGAGAGAGGCTTGGGACGAGAGTCAGGTAGGACAAGGTAGAAAGGCTTGGGACGAGATTCAGACAGGACAGGAGAGAGATGGTTGACGAGAGAGTCAGGCAGGAAATGAGAGAGATGCTTGGGACGACGGTCAGGCAGGGTAGGAGAGAGAGGCTTGGGAAGAGAGTCAAAACAGGACATGAGAGAGAGGGTTAGGACGAGAGTCAGGCAGGACAAGAGATAGAGGCCTGGGACGAGTGTCAGGCACGACAGGAGAGAGGAGCTTCGGACGAGAGTCAGGCAGGACAGGAAAGAGAGGCTTGTGACGAGAGTCAGCCAGGACCGGAGAGAGAGTCTTGGGACGAGGGTCAGGCAGGAGAGGAGAGAGAGGCTTGGGACGAGAGCCAGGCTCGACAGGAGAGAGTATTGGGACGAGAGTCAGGCAGGGTAGGAGGGATGTGCTTGGGACAATATTCAGGCAGGGCAGGAGAGTGAGGCTTTGGACGAGAATCATGCACTGTAGGAGAGAGAGGCTTCGGACGAGAATCACGCAAGACAGGAGGGAGAGTCTTTGGACGAGAATCAGGCAGGACAGGAGAGAGAGGATTGGGACGAAAGTCAGGGAGGACAGGAGAGAGATGAATAAGGAGAGAGTCAGGCAGGACAGGAGAGAGAGTCTTTTGACGACAGTCAGTCAGGAGAGGAAAGAGAGGCTTCGCACGAGAGTCAGGCAGGACAGGGGAGAGAGAGGCTTGCGACGAGAGTTATGCAGGAGAGGAGAAGAGGCCTGGGACGAGAGTCAGGCAGGACAGGAGAGAGAGGGTTTGTACGAGTCAGGTATGCAAGGAGATAGAGGCTTGACGTGAGAGTCAGTCAGGAACGGAGAGAAAGGCTTGGGACGAGAGTCAGACAGGAGATGAGAGAGGTGCTTCGGACGAGATTCAGGCTAGACAGGAGAGAGAGGCTTGGGACTATAGTCAGACAAGACAGAAGAGAGAGTCTTGGGACGAGAGTCTGGCAGGATAGGAGAGAGAGGCTTGAAGAGAGAGTCAGTCACGAAAGGAGAGAGAGACTTGGGACGAGAATCAGGTAGGAGAGGAGAGAGAGACTCGGACGAGAGGCAGGCTGGAGAGGAGAGAGTGGCTTTGCATGAAAGTCAGGCTAGACAGGAGAGAAAGGCTTGCGACGAGAGTCAGGCAAGACAGGTGAGATAGGTTTGGGACGAGAGTCAGGCAGGGTAGGAGAGAGGGGCTTGGGACGAGAGTCAGGCAAGTAGTGGAAAGAGGATTAGGACGAGAGTCAGACAGGACAGGAGAGAGAGGCTTGGGACGATAGTCAGGCAGAAAAGAGAGAGAAGCTTGGGACGAGAGTTAGGCTAGACAGGAGAGAGACACTTGGGACGAGAGTCAGGCAAGGTAGTAGATAAAGGCTTGAGGAGAGAGTCAGGCAGGATTGGAGAGGGAGGCTTGAGACGAGAGTCAGGCAGGGTAGGAGAGAGAGGCTTGCGACGAGATTCAAGGAGGGCAGTAGAGAGAGGCATTGGACGAGGCTCAGGAAGGAAAGGAGAGAGAGGCTTTGGACGAGAGTCAGGCAGGACAGGACAGAGAGCCCTGGGACGAGAGTCAAGCAGGACAGTAGAGAGAGTCTAAGGACGAGAGTTAGGCAGGAAAGGAGAGAGAGATCTAGGACGAGAATCAGGCAGTAGAGGAGAGAGAAGTTTGGAAGGAGAATGAGTCAGGACAGGAGAGAGAGGCTTGGGACGAGAGTCAGGCAGGACCGTAGAGAAAGACTTTGGACGAGAATCAGGCAGGAGAGGAGATAGAGACTTAGGACGAGATTCAGGCAGGACAGGGGAGAGTGTTGGTACGACAGTCAGGCAGGACAGGAGAGAGAAGCTTGGGACGAAAATCAGAGAAGGGATTGGATCGAGAGTCAGGCAATTAGGAGAAAGATGTTTAGGACGAGAGTCAGGCAGGACAGGAGAGAGAGGCTTGTGACGAGAGTCAGGCAGGAGAGGAGAAAGAGGCTTGGGACGAAAGTCAGACTCGACAGGAGAGAGCCTTGGGACTAGAGTCAGGCAGGGTAGGAGAGAGGGGCATGGGACGAGAGTCAGGAAAGGACAAGCGAGAGAGGCCTGGAACGAGAATCATAAAGTGTAGGAGAGAGGGGATTCGGGCGAGATTCAGGCAGGAGAGGAGAGAGTGGCTTGGGACGACAATCAATCAGGACAGGAGAGAGAGGCTTGAAGACAGAGTCAGTCACGAAAGGAGAGAGAGAGACTTGGGACGAGAATCAGGTAGGAGAGGAGAGAGAGACTCGGACGAGAGGCAGGCTGTAGAGGAGAGAGGGGCTTTGCATGAAAGTCAGGCTAGACAGGAGAGAGAGGCTTGCGACGAGAGTCAGACAAGACAGGTGATATAGGTTTGGGACGAGAGTCAGGCAGGGTAGGAGAGAAGGGCTTGGGACGAGAGTCAGGCAAGTAGTGGAAAGAGGATTAGGACGAGAGTCAGACAGGACAGGAGAGAGAGGCTTGGGACGATAGTCAGGCAGAAAAGAGAGAGAAGCTTGGGACGAGAGTCAGGCTCGACAGGAGAGAGACACTTGGGACGAGAGTCAGGCAAGGCAGTAGATAAAGGCTTGAGGAGAGAGTCAGGCAGGATTGGAGAGGGAGGCTTGAGACGAGAGTCAGGCAGGGTAGGAGAGAGAGGCTTGCGACGAGATTCAAGGAGGGCAGTAGAGAGAGGCATAAGACGAGGCTCAGGAAGGAAAGGAGAGAGAGGCTTGGGACGAGAGTCAGGCAGGACAGGACAGAGAGCCCTGGGACGAGAGTCAAGCAGGACAGTAGAGAGAGTCTTAGGACGAGAGTCAGGCAGGAAAGGAGAGAGAGGCCTAGGACGAGAATCAGGCAGTAGAGGAGAGAGAAGTCTGGGAGGAGAGTGAGGCAGGACAGGAGAGAGAGGCTTGGGACGAGAGTCAGGCAGTACCATAGAGAAAAACTTTGGACGAGAATCAGGCAGGAGAGGAGAAAGAGACTTAGGACGAGATTCGGGCAGGACAGGGGAGAGTGTTGGTACGACAGTCAGGCAGGACAAGAGAGAGAAGCTTGGGACGAAAATCAGAGAAAGGATTGGATCGAGAGTCAGGCAATTAGGAGAAAGATGTTTAGGACGAGAGTCAGGCAGGACAGGAGAGAGAGGCTTGTGACGAGAGTCAGGCAGGAGAGGAGAAAGAGGCTTGGGACGAAAGTCAGACTCGACAGGAGAGAGCCTTGGGACTAGAGTCAGGCAGGGTAGGAGAGAGGGGCATGGGACGAGAGTCAGGAAAGGACAGGCGAGAGAGGCCTGGAACGAGAATCATAAAGTGTAGGAGAGAGGGGATTCGGGCGAGATTCAGGCAGGACAGGAGAGAGTGGCTTGGGACGACAATCAGGCAGGACAGGAGAGAGAGGCTTCAGATGAGAACTAATCAGGACAAAAGAGAGAGGCATGGGACGAAAGTCAGTCAGGACAGGAGAGAGAGGCCTGGGCTTAGAGTTAGTTTGGACAGGAGAGAGAAACTTGGGACGAGATCCAAGCATGACAGGAGAGAGACTCATGGGACGGGAGTCATGCATGACAGGAGAGAGAGGCTTGCAACTAGAGTCAGGCATGACAGGATAAAGAGGCTTGATACGAGATTCAGGCAGCGTAGGAGAGAGAGGCTTTGGACGAGAGTCAGGCAGGACAGTAGAGAGGGGCTTATGACGAGAATCAGTCAAGACAGGGGAGAGAAGCTTGGGACGATAGTCATGCAGGACAGGAGACAGAGGCTTGGGACGAGAGTCAGGCAGGACAGGAGAGAGAAGCTGGGGACAAGAGCTAGGTAGGACAGGAGAGAGAGGCTTGGAAAGAGAGACAAGCAGGACAGCGGAGAGAGGCTTTGGACGAGAGTTAGGCAGGACAGGAGAGAGAGGCTTGACGAGAGAGTCATGCAGGACAGGAGAGAGAGTCTTGGGATAACGGCTAGGCAGGGTAGGAGAGAGAGGCTTGGGAAGAGAGTCACGCAGGACAGGAGAGAGAGGGTTAGGCCGAGAGAAAGGCAGGAGAGGAGATAGAGGCCTGGGAAGAGTGTCAGGCGGGATAGGAGAGGGAAACTTGGGACGAGAGTCAGGCAGGACAGGAAAGAGATGCTTGTGACGAGAGTCATGCAGGACCAGAGAGAGAGGCTTGGGAAGAGAGTCAGGCAGGACAGGAGAGAGAGGCTTGGGACGGCAGTTAGGACGGACAGGAGAGAGAGCCTTTCGATAAGAGTCAGGCAGGACAGGAGAGAGAGGCATGGGACGAGAGTCAGGCAGGACAGGAGAGAGAGGCTTACGACGAGAGTCAGGTAGGACAGGAGAGCGAGGGTTGGGACAAGAGTCAGGCAGTTCGAGAGAGAGGCTTGGGATGAGAGTCAGACAAGACTGGACAGAGAGCTTAGGACAAGAGTAAGGGTGGGTAGAAGAGAGGGGCTTGGGACAAAAGACAAGCAGGGCAGGAGAGAGAGGCTTGGGACCAGAGTCAGGCAGGACAGGACAGAGAGTCTTGGGACGAGAGTCAGGCCGGACGGGAGAGAGAGGCATGGGACGAGAGTCAGGGAGGACAGGAGAGAGAGGCTTGGGACGATAATCAAGGAGGACAGGAGAGAGAGGCTTTGGACGAGAGTCAGGCAGAACAGGAGAGAGAGGCTTGGGATGAGAGTCAGGCAAGACAGAAGAGAGAAACATGGGATGAGAGTCAGGCAGAACAGGAGAGAGAGGCTTGGGACGAGAGTCAGGTAGGACAATGTAGGGAGGCTTGGGACGAGAGTCAGACAGGACAGGAGAGAGATGCTTGACGAGAGAGTCAGGCAGGACATGAGAGAGATACTTGGGACGACGGTCAGGCAGGGTAGGAGAGAGAGGCTTGGGAAGAGAGTCAAAGAGGACATGATAAAGAGGGTTACGACGAGAGACAGGCAGGACAAGAGATAGAGGCCTGGGACGAGTGTCAGGCAGGACAGGAGAGAGGAGCTTCGGGCGAGAGTCAAGCAGGACAGGAAAGAGAGGCTTGTGACGAGAGTGAGCCAGGACCGGAGTTAGAGTCTTGGGACGATTGTCAGGCAGGAGAAGAGAGAGAGGCTTGGGACGAGAGTCAGGCTCGACAGGAGAGAGTATTGGGACGAGAGTCAGGCAGGATAGGAGGTAGGGGCTTGGGACGATATTCAGGAAGGGCAGGAGAGAGAGGCTTTGGACGAGAATCATGCTGGATAGGAGAGAGAGGCTTAGGAAGAGAGTCACACAAGACAGGAGGGAGAGTCTTTGAACGAGAGTCAGGTAGGACAGGAGAGAGAGGCTGGGGACGAAAGTTACGCAGGACAGGAGAGAGATGGATAAGGAGAGAGTCAGGCATGACAGGAGACAGAGGCTTTTGACGTCAGTCAGGCATGAGAGCAAAGAGAGGCTTGGGACTAGAGTCAGCTAGGACATGGGAGAGAGAGGCTTGCGACGAGAGTTATGCAGAACAGGAGAAAGAGGCCTGGGACGAGAGTCAGGCAGGACAGGAGAGAGAGAGTTTGTACGAGAGTCAGGTATGAAAGGAGATAGAGGCATGAGGTGAGAGTCAGGCAGGACAGGAGAGAAATGCTTGGAACGAGAGTCAGGCAGGAAAGGAGAGAGGGGCTTGGGACGAGAGTCAGGCTAGATAGGAGAGAGAGGCTTAGGACTAAATACAGGCAGAACATGAGAGAGAGACTTGGGACGAGAATCAGGCAGGATAGGAGAGAGAGGCTTGAGGAGAGAGTCAGGCACGACAGGAGAGAGAGACTTAGGACGAGAATCAGGCAGGAGAGCAGAGAGAGACTGGGACAAGAGTCAGACTGGAGAGGAGATAGGGGCTTTGGATGAAAGTCAGGCTTCAACAAGAGAGAAAGGCTTGCGATGAGAGTCAGGCAAGACAGGTAAGAAAGGCTTGAGACGAGAGTCAGGGAGGGTAGGAGAGAAGGGCTTGGGACGAGAGTCAGACAAGTAGTAGAAAGAGGCTTAGGCTGAGAGTCAGGCCGGACAGGAGAGAGAGGCTTGGGATTAGAGTCAGGCAGAAAAGAGAGAGAGGCTTGGGACGAGAGTCAGGCTCGACGGGAGAGAGACACTTGGGACGAGAGTCAGGCAAGGCAGTAGATAAAGGCTTGAGGAGAGAGTCAGGCAGGATTGGAGAGAGAGACTTGAGACGAGAGTCAGGCAGGGTAGGAGAGAGAGGCTTGGGAGGAGATACAAGGAGGGCAGGAGAGAGAGGCTTAGGACGAGACTCAGGAAGGACAGGAGAGAGAGGCTTGTGACAAGAGTCAGGCAGAACAGGACAGAGAGCCCTGGGACGAGAGTCGGGCAGGACAGTAGAGAGAGGCTTAGGACGAGAGTCAGGCAGGAAAGGAGAGAGAGGCCTAGGACGAGAATCAGGCAGGAGAGGAGAGAGAAGTTTCGGAGGAGGTCAGGTACGACAGGAGAGAGAGGCTTGGGACGAGAGTCAGGCAGGACCATAGAGAAAGACTTTGGACGAGAGTCAGGTAGGAGAGGAAATAGAGGCTTGGGACGAGATTCAGGCAGGACAGGAGAGAGTGTTGGTACGACAGTCAGGCAGGACATGAGAGAGAAGCTTGGGACGAAAATCTGAGAAGGGATTGGAACGAGTCAGGCAATTAGGAGAAAGATGTTAAGGACGAGAGTCAGGCAGGACAGGAGAGAGAGGCTTGGGACGAGAGTCAGGCAGGAGAGGAGAGAGAGGCTTGGGACGAAAGTCAGAATCGAAAGGAGAGAGCCCTGGGACGAGAGTCAGGCAATTAGGAGAAAGATTTTTAAGACGAGAGTCGGGCAGGACAGGTGAGAAAGGCCTGGAACGAGAATCATACAGGGTAGGAGAGAGGGGATTCGGGCGAGATTCAGGCAGGGCAGGAGAGAGTGGCTTGCGACGACAATCACGCAGGACAGGAGAGAGAGTCTTCGATTGAGAACCAATCAGGACAAAAGAGAGAGGCGTGGGACGAAAGTCAGTCAGGACAGGAGAGAGAGGCTTGGTACGAGATTCAGGCAATACAGGAGAGAGAGGCTGGGGAAGAGAGTCAAGCAGGAGAGGATAGAGAGGCCTAGGACGAGAATCAGGCAGGAGAGGAGAGAGATGTTTCGGAGGAGGTCAGGCAGGACAGGAGAGAGATGCTTGGGACGAGAGTCAGGCAGGAGAGGAGAGAGTATTGGGACGAGAGTCAGGCGGGATAGGAGGTAGGGGCTTGGGACGATATTCAGGAAGGGCAGGAGAGAGAGGCTTTGGACGAGAATCATGCAGGATAGGAGAGAGAGGCTTCGGAAGAGAGTCACGCAAGACAGGAGGGAGAGTCTTTGAACGAGAGTCAGGCAGGACAGGAGAGAGAGGCAGGGGACGAAAGTTACGCGGGACAGGAGAGAGATGGATAAGGAGAGAGTCAGGCATTACAGGAGAGAGAGGCTTTTGACGACAGTCAGGAATGAGAGGACAGAGAGGCTTGGGACGAGAGTCAGGCAGGACATGGGAGAGAGAGGCTTGCGACGAGAGTTATGCAGGACAGGAGAAAGAGGCCTGGGACGAGAGTCAGGCAGGACAGGAGAGAGAGGGTTTGTACGAGAGTCAGGTATGAGAGGAGATAGAGGGTTGAAGTGAGAGTCAGTCAGGACAGGAGAGAAATGCTTAGAACGAGAGTCAGGCAGGAAGGGAGAGAGGGGCTTGGGACGAGAGTCAGGCAGGGCAGGAGAGAGAGGGTTTGTACGAGTCAGGTATGAAAGGAGATAGAGGCATGAGGTGAGAGTCAGGCAGGACAGGAGAGAAATGCTTGGAACGAGAGTCAGGCAGGAAAGGAGAAAGGGGCTTGGGACGAGAGTCAGGCTAGACAGGAGACAGAGGCTTGGGACTAAAGTCAGGCAGAACATGAGAGAGAGACTTGGGACGAGAATCAGGCAGGATACGAGAGAGGCTTGAGGAGAGAGTCAGGCACGACGGGAGAGAGAGACTTGGGACGAGAATCAGGCAGGAGAGGAGAGAGAGACTGGGACGAGAGTCAGGCTGGAGAGGAGATAGGGGCTTTGGATGAAAGTCAGGCTTCAACAAGAGAGAAAGGCTTGCAACGAGAGTCAGGCAAGACAGGTAAGAAAGGCTTGGGACGAGAGTCAGGCAGGGTAGGAGAGAAGGGCTTGGGACGAGAGTCAGACAAGTAGTAGAAAGAGGCTTAGGATGAGAGTCAGGCCGGACAGGAGAGAGAGGCTTGGGTCTAGAGTCAGGCAG
Source organism: Panulirus ornatus (assembly GCF_036320965.1). Classification (NCBI taxonomy): domain Eukaryota; kingdom Metazoa; phylum Arthropoda; class Malacostraca; order Decapoda; family Palinuridae; genus Panulirus; species Panulirus ornatus. The sequence continues at coordinate 6,677,027 of NC_092225.1, forward strand.
GAAAGAGAGAGAGGCTTGTGACGAGAGTTAGGCTCGACAGGAGAGAGACACTTGGGACGAGAGTCAGGCAAGGGAGTAGATAAAGGCTTGAGGAGAGAGTCAGGCAGGATTGGAGAGAGAGACTTGAGATGAGAGTCAGGCAGTGTAGGAGAGAGAGGCTTGGGACGAGATTCAAGGAAGGCAGGAGAGAGAGGCTTAGGACGAGACTCAGGAAGGACAGGAGAGAGAGGCTTGGGACAAGAGTCAGGCAGGACAGGACAGAGAGCTTTGGGACGAGAGTCAGGCAGGACAGTAGAGAGAGGCTTAGGAAGAGAGTCAGGCAGGAAAGGAGAGAGAGGCCTAGGACGAGAATCAGGCAGGAGAGGAGAGAGAAGTTTCGGAGGAGGTCAGGTACGACAGGAGAGAGAGGCTTGGGACGAGAGTCAGGCAGGACCGTAGAGAAAGACTTTGGACGAGAGTCAGGTAGGAGAGGAGATAGAGGCTTGGGACGAGATTCAGGCAGGACAGGAGAGAGTGTTGGTACGACAGTCAGGCAGGACATGAGAGAGAAGCTTGGGACGAAAATCAGAGAAGGGATAGGAACGAGAGTCAGGCAATTAGGAGAAAGATTTTTAGGACGAGAGTCAGGCAGGACAGGAGAGAGAGGCTTGGGACGAGAGTCAGGCAGGAGAGGAGAGAGAGGCTTGTGCCGAAAGTCAGAATCGAAAGGAGAGAGCCTTGGGACGAGAGTCAGGCAATGTAGGAGAGAGGCTCTTGGGACGAGAGTCGAGCAGGACAGGTGAGAGAGGCCTGGAACGAGAATCATACAGGGTAGGAGAGAGGGGATTTGGGCGAGATTCAGGCAGGGCAGGAGAGAGTGGCTTGCGACGACAATCACGCAGGACAGGAGAGAGAGTCTTCGGTTGAGAACCAATCAGGACAAAAGAGAGAGGCGTGGGATGAAAGTCAGTCAGGACAGGAGAGAGAGGCTTGGGACGAGATTCAGGCAATACAGGAGAGAGAGGCTGGGGACGAGAGTCAAGCAGGAAAGGAGAGAGAGGCCTAGGACGAAAATCAGGCAGGAGAGGAGAGAGATGTTTCGGAGGAGGTCAGGCAGGACAGGAGAGAGATACCTGGGAGAAGAGTCAGGCACGACCGTAGAGAAAGAATTTGGACGAGAGTCAAGCAGGAGAGGAGAGAGTATTGGGACGAGAGTCAGGCAGGATAGGAGGTAGGGGCTTCGGACGATATTCAGGAAGGGCAGGAGAGAGAGGCTTTGGACGAGAAACATGCAGGATAGGAGAGAGAGGCTTCGGACGAGAGTCACGCAAGACAGGAGGGAGAGTCTTTCAACGAGAGTCAGGCAGGACAGGAGAGAGAGGCTGGGGACGAAAGTTACGCTGGTTAGGAGAGAGATGGATAAGGAGAGAGTCAGGCAGGACAGGAGAGAGAGGCTTTTGACGACAGTCAGGAATGAGAGGATAGAGAGGCTTGGGACGAGAGTCAGGCAGGACAGGGGAGAGAGAGGCTTGCGACGAGAGTTATGCATGACAGGAGAAAGAGGCCTGGGACGAGAGTTAGGCAGGACAGGAGAGAGAGGGTTTGTACGAGAGTCAGGTATGAGAGGAGATAGAGGCTTGAGGTGAGAGTCAGTCAGGACAGGAGAGAAATGCTTGGAACGAGAGTCAGGCAGGAAGGGAAAGAGGGGCTTGGGAAGAGAGTTAGGCTAGACAGGAGAGAGAGGCTTAGGACTAAAGTCAGGCAGAACATGAGAGAGAGACTTGGGACGAGAATCAGGCAAGATAAGAGAGAGAGGCTTGAATAGAGAGTCAGGCACGACAGGAGAGAGACTTCGGACGAGAATCAGGCAGTAGAGAAGAGAGAGAGTGGGACGAGAGTCAGGCTGGAGAGGAGAGAGGGGCTTTGGATGAAAGTCAGGCTTCAACAAGAGAGAAAGGTTTGCGACGAGAGTCAGGCAAGACAGGTGAGAAAGGTTTGGGACGAGAGTCAGGGAGGGTAGGAGAGAAGGGCTTGGGACGAGAGTCCGTCAAGTAGTAGAAAGAGGCTTAGGATGAGAGTCAGGCCGGACAGGAGAGAGAGGCTTGGGACGAGAGTCAGGCAGGAAAGAGAGAGAGGCTTTGGACGAGAGTCAGGCTCGACAGGAGAGAGACACTTGGGACGAGAGTCAGGCAAGGCAGTAGATAAAGGCTTCAGGAGAGAGTCAGGCAGGAATGGAGAGAGAGGCTTCAGACGAGAGTGAGGCAGGGTAGGAGAGAGAGGCTTGCAACGAGATTCAAGGAAGGCAGGAGAGAGAGGTTTAGGATGAAACACAGGATGGACAGGAGAGAGAGGCTTCGGACAAGAGTCAGGCAGGACAGGACAGATGGCCCTGGGACGAAAGTCAGGCAGGACAGTAGAGAGAGGCTTAGGACGAGAGTCAGGCGGGAAAGGAGAAAGAGGCCTAGGACGAGAATCAGGCAGGAGAGGAGAGAGAAGTTTCGGAGGAGAGTCAGGCAGGACAGGAGAGAGAGGCTTGGAACGAGAGTCAGGCAGTACCGGAGAGAAAGACTTTGGACGAGAGTCAGGCAGGAGAGAAGATAGAGGCTTGGGACTAGAGTCAGGCAGGACAGGAGAGAGTGTTGGTACGACAGTCAGGCAGGGCAGGAGAGAGAAGCTTGGGACGAAAATCAGAGAAGGGATTGGAACGAGTCAGGCAAATTAGAAGAAAGATGTTTAGGACGAGAGTCAGGTAGGACAGGAGAGAGAGGCTTGGGACGAGAGTCAGGCAGGACAGGAGAGAGAGGCTTGGGACGAGAGTCAGGCAGGAAAGGAGAGAGAGGCTTGGGATGAGAGTCAGGCAGAACAGGAGAGAGAGGCTTGGGACAAGAGTCAGGTAGGACAAGGTAGAGAGGCTTGGAACGAGAGTCAGACAGGACAGGAGAGAGATGCTTGACGAGAGAGTCAGGCAGGACATGAGAGAGATACTTGGGACGACGGTCAGGCAGGGTAGGAGAGAGAGGCTTGGGAAGAGAGGCAGAGAGGACATGATAAAGAGCTTTACGACGAGAGACAGGCAGGACAAGAGATAGAGGAATGGGACGAGTGTCAGGCAGGACAGGAGAGAGGAGCTTCGGGCGATAGTCAGGCAGGACAGGAAAGAGAGGCTTGTGACGAGAGTGAGCCAGGACCGGAGTTAGTGTCTTGGGACGATTGTCAGACAGGAGAGGAGAGAGAGGCTTAGGTAGAGACTCAGGCTCGATAGGAGAGAGTATTGGGACGAGAGTCAGGCAAAATAGGAGGTAGTGGCTTGGGACGATATTCAGGCAGGGGAGGAGAGAGAGGCTTTCGACGAGAATCATGCATGATAGGAGAGAGAGGCTTCGGACGAGAGTCACGCAAGACAGGAGGGAGAGTCTTTGACCGAGAGTCAGGCAGGACAGGAGAGAGTGGCTGGGGACGAAAGTTACTCAGGACAGGAGAGAGATGGATAAGGAGAGAGTCAGGCAGGACAGGAGAGAGAGGCTTTCGACGACAGTCAGGGGAGGACACAGAGGCTTGGGACGAGAGTCAGGCAGGATATGGGAGAGAGAGGATTGCGACGAGAGTTATGTAGGACAGGAGAAAGAGGCCTGGGACGAGAGTCAGGCAGGAAAGGAGAGAGAGGGTTTGTACGAGAGTCAGGTATGAGAGGATATAGAGGCTTGAGATAAGAGTCAGTCAGTACATGAGAGAAATGCTTGGAACAAGAGTCAGGCAGGAAAGGAGAGAGGGGATTGGGACGAGAGTCAGGCTAGACAGGAGAGAGAGGCTTGGGACTAAAGTCAGGCAGAACATGAGAGAGAGACTTGGAACGAGAATCAGGCAGGATAGGAGAGAGAGGCTTGAGGAGAGAGTCAGTCACGACAGGAGAAAGAGACTTGAGACGAGAATCAGGCAGGAGAGGAGAGAGAGACTGGGTTGAGAGTCAGGCTGGAGAGGAGAGAGGGAATTTGGATGAAAGTCAGGCTTCAACAAGAGAGAAAGGCTTGCGACTAGAGTCAGGCAAGACAGGTAAGAGAGGCTTGGGACGAGAGTCAGGCAGGGTAGGAGAGAAGGGCTTGGGACGAGAGTCAGACAAGTAGTAGAAAGAGGCTTAGGATGAGAGTCAGGCCGGACAGGAGAGAGAGGCTTGGGACTAGAGTCAGGCAGGAAAGAGAGAGAGGCTTGAGACGAGAGTCAGGCTCGATAGGAGAGAGACACTTGGGACGAGAGTCAGGGAAAGCAGTAGATAAAGGCTTGAGGAGAGAGTCGGGCAGGATTGGAGAGAGAGGCTTGAGACGAGAGTCAGGCAGGGTAGGAGAGAGAGGCTTGCAACGAGATTCAAGAAAGGCAGGAGAGAGAGGCTTAGGACGAAACTCTGGATGGACAGGAGAGAGAGGCTTGGGACAAGAGTCAGGCACGACAGGACAGAGAGCCCTAGGACGAGAGTCAGGCAGGACAATAGAGAGAGGTTTAGGACGAGAGTCAGGCGGGAAACGAGAGAGAGGCCTAGGACGAGAATCAGGCAGGAGAGGAGAGAGAAGTTTCGGAGGAGGGTCATTCAGGACAGGAGAGAGAGGCTTGGAACGAGAGTCAGGAAGGACCGTAGAGAAAGACTTTGGACGAGAATTAGGCAGCAGAGGAGATAGAGGCTTGGGACGAGAGTCAGGCAGGACAGGAGAGAGTGTTGGTACGACAGTCAGGCAGGAAAGGAGAGAGAAGCTTTGGACGAAAATCAGAGAAGGGATTGGAACGAGAGTCAGGCAATTAGAAGAAAGATGTTTAGGACAAGAGTCAGGCAGGACAGGAGAGAGATGCTTGGGACGAGAGTCAGCCAGGAGAGGAGAGAGAGGCCTGGGATGAAAGTCAGACTCGACAGGAGAGAGCCTTTGGACGAGAGTCAGGGAGGGTAGGAGAGAGGGCCTTGGGGCGAGAGTCAGGCAGGACAGGTGAGAGAGGCCTGGAACGAGAATCATACAGGGTAGGAGAGAGGGGATTCGGGTGAGATTCAGGCAGGACAGGAGAGAGTGGCTTGGGACGACAATTACGCAGGACAGGAGAGAGAGGCTTCGGATGAGAAGCAATCAGGACAAAAGATAGAAGCATGGGACGAAAGTCAGTCAGGACAGGGGATAGAGGCTTGGGACGAGATTCAGGCAATACAGGAGAGAGAGGCTGGGGACGAGAGTCAGGCAGGACAGGATGGATAGGCTTTGGACGAGAGTCAGACAGGAGAGGAGAGAGAGGCTTTGGACGAGAGTTAGGCAGGACAGGGGAGAGAGAGTCTTGACGAGACAGTCATGCAGGACAGGAGAGAGAGGCTTGGGACGACGGTCAGACAGGGTAGGAGAGAGAGGCTTGGGGAAGAGAGTCAGAGAGGACATGAGAAAGAGGGATAGGACGAGAGACAGGCAGGACAAGAGATAGAGGCCTAGGACGAGTGTCAGGCAGGACAGGAGAGAGGAGCTTCGGACGAGAGTCAGGCAGGACAGGAAAAAGGGGCTTGTGACGAGAGTCAGCCAGGACCGGAGTTAGAGTCTTGAGACGAGGGTCAGGTAGGAGAGGAGAGAGAGGCTTGGGACGGGAGTCAGGCTCGACAGGAGAGAGTATTGGGACGAGAGTCAGGCAGGGTAGGAGGGAGGGGCTTGGGACGATATTCAGGCAGGACAGGAGGAGAGAGCCTTTGGACGAAATCATGCAGGGTAGGAGAGAGAGGCTTCGGAAGAGAGTCAAGCAGGACAGGAGGGAAAGTCGTTGGACGAGAGTCAGGCAGGACAGGAGAGAGAGGATGTGGACGAAAGTCCACGACAGGAGAGAGAGGGATAAGGAGAGAGTCAGGCAGGACAGGAGAGAGAGGCTTTTGACGACAGTCAGGCAGGAGAGGACAGACAGGCTTTGGATGAGAGTCAGGCAGGACAGGGGAGAGAGAGGCTTGCGACGAGAGTTATGCAGGACAGGAGAAAGAGGCCTGTGACGAAAGTCAGGCATGACAATAGAGAGAGGGTTTGTACGAGAGTCAGGTATGAGAAGAGATAGAGGCTTGGGGTGAGAGTCGGTCAGGACAGGAGAGAAATGCTTGGAACGAGAGTCAGGCAGGAGAGGAGAGAGGGGCTTGGGACTAGAGCCATTCTAGACTGGATAGAGAGGTTTGGGACTATGGTCAGGCAGGACAGAAAAGAGAGACTTGGGACGAGTCAGGCAGTATAGGAGAGAGAGGCTTGAGGAGAGAGTCAGGCACGACAGGAGAAAGAGACTTGGGACGAGAATAAGCAGGAGAGGAGAGAGAGACTTGGACGAGAGTCAGACTGGAGAGGAGAGAGGGGCTTTGGATGAAAGTCAGGGTTCAACAAGAGAGAAAGGCTTGCGACGAGAGTCAGGCAAGACAGGTAAGAAAGGCTTGTGAGGAGAGTCAGGCAGGGTAGGAGAGAAGGGCTTGGGACGAGAGTCAGACAGGTAGTAGAAAGAGGCTTAGGATGAGAGTCAGGCAGGACAGGAGAGAAATGCTTGGAACGAGAGTCAGTCTCGACAGGAGAGAGACACTTGGGGAGAGAGTCATTCAAGGCAGTAGATAAAGGCTTGAGGGGAGAGTCAGGCAGGATTGGAGAGAGAGGCTTGAGACGAGAGTCAGGCAGGGTAGGAGAGAGAGGCTTGCAACGAGATTCAAGGAAGGCAGGAGAGAGAGGCTTAGGACGAAACTCAAGATGGACAGGAGAGAGAGGCTTGGGACAAGAGTCAGGCAGGACAGGACAGAGAGCCCTGGGACGAGAGTCAGGCAGGACAGTAGAGAGAGGCTTAGGACGAGAGTCAGGCGGGAAAGGAGAGAGAGGCCTAGGACGAGAATCAGGCAGGAGAGGAGAGAGAAGTTTCGGAGGAGAGTCAGGCAGGACAGGAGAGAGTTGGAACGAGAGTCAGGCAGGACTGGAGAGAAAGACTTTGGACGAGAATCAGGCAGCAGAGGAGATAGAGGCTTGGCACGAGAGTCAGGCAGGACAGGAGAGAGTGTTGGTACGACAGTCAGGCAGGAGAGGAGAGAGAAGCTTCCAACGATAATCAGAGAAGGGATTGGAACGAGAGTCAGGCAATTAGAAGAAAGATGTTTAGGACGAAAGTCAGGCAGGACAGGGGAGAGATGCTTGGGATAAGAGTCAGGCTGGAGAGGAGAGAGAGGCTTGGGACGGGAGTCAGGCTCGACAGGAGAGAGTATTGGGACGAGAGTCAGGCTGGGTAGGAGCGAGGGGCTTGGGACGATATTCAGGCAGGACAGGAAAGAGAGCCTTTGGACGAGAATCATGCAGGGTAGGAGAGAGAGGCTTCGGAAGAGAGTCAAGCAAGACAAGAGGGAGAGTCTTTGGACGAGAGTCAGGCAGGACAGGAGAGAGAGGATGTGGACGAAAGTCACGCAGGACAGGAGAGAGATGGATAAGGAGAGAGCCAGGCAGGACAGGAGAGAGAGGCTTTTGACGACAGTCAGGCAGGAGAGGACAGACAGGCTTGTGACGAGAGTTAGGCAGGACAGGGGAGAGAGAGGCTTGCGACGAGAGTTATGCAGGACAGGAGAAAGAGGCCTGTGACGAAAGTCAGGCATGACAATAAAGAGAGGGTTTGTACGAGAGTCAGGTATGAGAGGAGATAGAGGCTTGAGGTGAGAGTCGGTCAGGACAGGAGAGAAATGCTTGGAACGAGAGTCAGTCTCGACAGGAGAGAGACACTTGGGGCGAGAGTTATTCAAGGCAGTAGATAAAGGCTTGAGGAGAGAGTCAGGCAGGATTGGAGAGAGAGGCTTGAGACGAGAGTCAGGCAGGGTAGGAGAGAGAGGCTTGCAACGAGATCCAAGGAAGGTAGGAGAGAGAGGCTTAGGACGAAACTCAGGATGGACAGGAGAGAGAGGCTTGGGACAAGAGTCAGGCCGGACAGGACAGAGAGCCCTGGGACGAGAGTCAGGCAGGATAGTAGAGAGAGGCTTAGGACGAGAGTCAGGCGGGAAAGGAGAGAGAGGCCTAGGACGAGAATCAGGCAGGTGAGGAGAGAGAAGTTTCGGAGGAGAGTCAGAAAGGACAGGAGAGAGTTGGAACGAGAGTCAGGCAGGACCGGAGAGAAAGACTTTGGACGAGAATCAGGCAGCAGAGGAGATAGAGGATTGGGACGAGAGTCAGGCAGGAAAGGAGAGAGTGTTGGTACGACAGTCAGGCAGGAGAGGAGAGAGAAGCTTGGGACGAAAATCAGAGAAGGGATTGGAACGAGAGTCAGGCAATTAAAAGAAAGATGTTTAGGACGAGAGTCAGGCAGGACAGGAGAGAGATGCTTGGGATGAGAGTCAGGCTGGAGAGAAGAGAGAGGCTTGGGACGAAAGTCAGACTCGACAGGAGAGAGCCTTGGTACGAGAGGGGCAGGGTAGGAGAGAGGGCCTTGGGACGAGAGTCAGGCAGGACAGATGAGAGAGGCTTGGAACGAGAATCATACAGGGTAGGAGAGAAGGGATTCGTGCGAGATTCAGGCAGGACAGGAGAGAGTGGCTTGGGACGACAATTACGCAGGACAGGAGAAAGAAGCTTCGGATGAGAACCAACCAGGACAAAAGATAGAAGCATGGGACGAAAGTCAGTCAGGAGTGGAGAGAGAGGCTTTGTACGATTTTCAGGCAATACAGGAGAGAGAGGCTGGGGACGAGAGTCAGGCAGGACAGGATAGATAGGCTTTGGACGAGAGTCAGACAGGAAAGGAGAGAGAGGATTTGGACGAGAGTTAGGCAGGACAGGGGAGAGAGAGTCTTGACGAGACAGTCATGCAGGACAGGAGAGAGAGGCTTGGGACGACGGTCAGACAGGGTAGGAGAGAGAGGCTTGGGAAGAGAGTCAGAGAGGACATGAGAAAGAGGGATAGGACGAGAGACAGGCAGGACAAGAGATAGAGGCCTAGGACGAGTGTCAGGCAGGACAGGAGAGAGGAGCTTCGGACGAGAGTCAGGCAGGACAGGAAAAAGGGGCTTGTGACGAGAGTCAGCCAGGACCGGAGTTAGAGTCTTGAGACGAGGGTCAGGTAGGAGAGGAGAGAGAGGCTTGGGACGGGAGTCAGGCTCGACAGGAGAGAGTATTGGGACGAGAGTCAGGCAGGGTAGGAGGGAGGGGCTTGGGACGATATTCAGGCAGGACAGGAGAGAGAGCCTTTGGACGAGAATCATGCAGGGTAGGAGAGAGAGGCTTCGGAAGAGAGTCAAGCAGGACAGGAGGGAGAGTCGTTGGACGAGAGTCAGGCAGGACAGGAGAGAGAGGATGTGGACGAAAGTCCACGACAGGAGAGAGAGGGATAAGGAGAGAGTCAGGCAGGACAGGAGAGAGAGGCTTTTGACGACAGTCAGGCAGGAGAGGACAGACAGGCTTGGGATGAGAGTCAGGCAGGACAGGGGAGAGAGAGGCTTGCGACGAGAGTTATGCAGGACAGGAGAAAGAGGCCTGTGACGAAAGTCAGGCATGACAATAGAGAGAGGGTTTGTACGAGAGTCAGGTATGAGAAGAGATAGAGGCTTGGGGTGAGAGTCGGTCAGGACAGGAGAGAAATGCTTGGAACGAGAGTCAGGCAGGAGAGGAGAGAGGGGCTTGGGACTAGAGCCATTCTAGACTGGATAGAGAGGTTTGGGACTATGGTCAGGCAGGACAGAAAAGAGAGACTTGGGACGAGTCAGGCAGTATAGGAGAGAGAGGCTTGAGGAGAGAGTCAGGCACGACAGGAGAAAGAGACTTGGGACGAGAATAAGGCAGGAGAGGAGAGAGAGACTTGGACGAGAGTCAGACTGGAGAGGAGAGAGGGGCTTTGGATGAAAGTCAGGGTTCAACAAGAGAGAAAGGCTTGCGACGAGAGTCAGGCAAGACAGGTAAGAAAGGCTTGTGAGGAGAGTCAGGCAGGGTAGGAGAGAAGGGCTTGGGACGAGAGTCAGACAAGTAGTAGAAAGAGGCTTAGGATGAGAGTCAGGCAGGACAGGAGAGAAATGCTTGGAACGAGAGTCAGTCTCGACAGGAGAGAGACACTTGGGGAGAGAGTCATTCAAGGCAGTAGATAAAGGCTTGAGGGGAGAGTCAGGCAGGATTGGAGAGAGAGGCTTGAGACGAGAGTCAGGCAGGGTAGGAGAGAGAGGCTTGCAACGAGATTCAAGGAAGGCAGGAGAGAGAGGCTTAGGACGAAACTCAAGATGGACAGGAGAGAGAGGCTTGGGACAAGAGTCAGGCAGGACAGGACAGAGAGCCCTGGGACGAGAGTCAGGCAGGACAGTAGAGAGAGGCTTAGGACGAGAGTCAGGCGGGAAAGGAGAGAGAGGCCTAGGACGAGAATCAGGCAGGAGAGGAGAGAGAAGTTTCGGAGGAGAGTCAGGCAGGACAGGAGAGAGTTGGAACGAGAGTCAGGCAGGACTGGAGAGAAAGACTTTGGACGAGAATCAGGCAGCAGAGGAGATAGAGGCTTGGCACGAGAGTCAGGCAGGACAGGAGAGAGTGTTGGTACGACAGTCAGGCAGGAGAGGAGAGAGAAGCTTCCAACGATAATCAGAGAAGGGATTGGAACGAGAGTCAGGCAATTAGAAGAAAGATGTTTAGGACGAAAGTCAGGCAGGACAGGGGAGAGATGCTTGGGATAAGAGTCAGGCTGGAGAGGAGAGAGAGGCTTGGGACGGGAGTCAGGCTCGACAGGAGAGAGTATTGGGACGAGAGTCAGGCTGGGTAGGAGGGAGGGGCTTGGGACGATATTCAGGCAGGACAGGAGAGAGAGCCTTTGGACGAGAATCATGCAGGGTAGGAGAGAGAGGCTTCGGAAGAGAGTCAAGCAAGACAGGAGGGAGAGTCTTCAGACGAGAGTCAGGCAGGACAGGAGAGAGAGGCTGGGGACGAAAGTCACGCACGACAGGAGAGAGAGGGATAAGGAGAGAGTCAGGCATGACAGGAGAGAGAGGCTTTTGACGACAGTCAGGCAGGAGAGGACAGACAGGCTTGGGATGAGAGTCAGGCAGGACAGGGGAGAGAGAGGTTTGCGACGAGAGTTATGCAGGACAGGAGAAAGAGGCCTGTGACGAAAGTCAGGCATGACAATAGAGAGAGGGTTTGTACGAGAGTCAGGTATCAGAGGAGATAGAGGCTTGGGGTGAGAGTCGGTCAGGACAGGAGAGAAATGCTTGGAACGAGAGTCAGGCAGGAGAGGAGAGAGGGGCTTGGGACTAGAGCCATTCTAGACTGGATAGAGAGGTTTGGGACGATAGTCAGGTAGGACAGAAAAGAGAGACTTGGGACGAGAGTCAGGCAGTATAGGAGAGAGAGGCTTGAGGAGAGAGTCAGGCACGACAGGAGAAAGAGACTTGGGACGAGAATAAGGCAGGAGAGGAGAGAGAGACTTGGACGAGAGTCAGACTGGAGAGGAGAGAGGGGCTTTGGATGAAAGTCAGGCTTCAATAAGAGAGAAAGGCTTGCGACGAGAGTCAGGCAAGACAGGTAAGAAAGGCTTGTGAGGAGAGTCAGGCAGGGTAGGAGAGAAGGGCTTGGGACGAGAGTCAGACAAGTAGTAGAAAGAGGCTTAGGATGAGAGTCAGGCAGGACAGGAGAGAGAGGCTTGGGACGAGAGTCAGGTTCGACAGGAGAGAGACACTTGGGGCGAGAGTCATTCAAGGCAGTAGATAAAGGCTTGAGGAGAGAGTCAGGCAGGATTGGAGAGAGAGGCTTGAGACGAGAGTCAGGCAGGGTAGGAGAGAGAGGCTTGCAACGAGATTCAAGGAAGGCAGGAGAGAGAGGCTTAGGACGAAACTCAGGATGGACAGGAGAGAGAGGCTAGGGACAAGAGTCAGGCAGGACAGGACAGAGAGCCCTGGGACGAGAGTCAGGCAGGACAGTAGAGAGAGGCTTAGGACGAGAGTCAGGCGGGAAAGGAGAGAGAGGCCTAGGACGAGAATCAGGCAGGAGAGGAGAGAGAAGTTTCGGAGGAGAGTCAGGCAGGACAGGAGAGAGTTGGAACGAGAGTCAGGCAGGACCGGAGAGAAAGACTTTGGACGAGAATCAGGCAGGAGAGGAGATAGAGGCTTGGGACGAGAGTCAGGCAGGACAGGAGAGAGTGTTGGTACGACAGTCAGGCAGGAGAGGAGAGAGAAGCTTGTAACGATAATCAGAGAAGGGATTGGAACGAGAGTCAGGCAATTAGAAGAAAGATGTTTAGGACGAAAGTCAGGCAGGACAGGGGAGAGATGCTTGGGATAAGAGTCAGGCTGGAGAGGAGAGAGAGGCTTGGGACGGGAGTCAGGCTCGACAGGAGAGAGTATTGGGACGAGAGTCAGGCAGGGTAGGAGGGAGGGGCTTGGGACGATATTCAGGCAGGACAGGAAAGAGAGCCTTTGGACGAGAATCATGCAGGGTAGGAGAGAGAGGCTTCGGAAGAGAGTCAAGCAAGACAGGAGGGAGAGTCTTTGGACGAGAGTCAGGCAGGACAGGAGAGAGAGGATGTGGACGAAAGTCACGCAGGACAGGAGAGAGATGGATAAGGAGAGAGTCAGGCAGGACAGGAGAGAGAGGCTTTTGACGACAGTCAGGCAGGAGAGGACAGACAGGCTTGTGACGAGAGTTAGGCAGGACAGGGGAGAGAGAGGCTTGCGACGAGAGTTATGCAGGACAGGAGAAAGAGGCCTGTGACGAAAGTCAGGCATGACAATAGAGAGAGGGTTTGTACGAGAGTCAGGTATGAGAGGAGATAGAGGCTTGAGGTGAGAGTCGGTCAGGACAGGAGAGAAATCCTTGGAACGAGAGTCAGTCTCGACAGGAGAGAGACACTTGGGGCGAGAGTTATTCAAGGCAGTAGATAAAGGCTTGAGGAGAGAGTCAAGCAGGATTGGAGAGAGAGGCTTGAGACGAGAGTCAGGCAGGGTAGGAGAGAGAGGCTTGCAACGAGATTCAAGGAAGGCAGGAGAGAGAGGCTTAGGAAGAAACTCAGGATGGACAGGAGAGAGAGGCTTGGGACAAGAGTCAGGCAGGACAGGACAGAGAGCCCTGGGACGAGAGTCAGGCAGGATAGTAGAGAGAGGGTTAGGACGAGAGTCAGGCGGGAAAGGAGAGAGAGGCCTAGGACGAGAATCAGGCAGGTGAGGAGAGAGAAGTTTCGGAGGAGAGTCAGAAAGGACAGGAGAGAGTTGGAACGAGAGTCAGGCAGGACCGGAGAGAAAGACTTTGGACGAGAATCAGGCAGCAGAGGAGATAGAGGATTGGGACGAGAGTCAGGCAGGACAGGAGAGAGTGTTGGTACGACAGTCAGGCAGGAGAGGAGAGAGAAGCTTGGGACGAAAATCAGAGAAGGGATTGGAACGAGAGTCAGGCAATTAAAAGAAAGATGTTTAGGACGAGAGTCAGGCAGGACAGGAGAGAGATGCTTGGGATGAGAGTCAGGCTGGAGAGAAGAGAGAGGCTTGGGACGAAAGTCAGACTCGACAGGAGAGAGCCTTGGTACGAGACAGGCAGGGTAGGAGAGAGGGCCTTGGGACGAGAGTCAGGCAGGACAGATGAGAGAGGCCTGGAACGAGAATCATACAGGGTAGGAGAGAAGGGATTCGTGCGAGATTCAGGCAGGACAGGAGAGAGTGGCTTGGGACGACAATTACGCAGGACAGGAGAAAGAAGCTTCGGATGAGAACCAACCAGGACAAAAGATAGAAGCATGGGACGAAAGTCAGTCAGGAGTGGAGAGAGAGGCTTTGTACGATATTCAGGCAATACAGGAGAGAGAGGCTGGGGACGAGAGTCAGGCAGGACAGGATAGATAGGCTTTGGACGAGAGTCAGACAGGAAAGGAGAGAGAGGCTTTGGACGAGAGTTAGGCAGGACAGGGGAGAGAGAGTCTTGACGAGAGAGTCATGCAGGACAGGAGCGAGAGGCTTGGGACGACGGTCGGGCAGGGTAAGAGAGAGAGGCTTGGGAAGAGAGTCAGAGAGGACATGAGAAAGAGAGTTAGGACGAGAGACAGGCAGGACAAGAGATAGAGGCCTAGGACGAGTGTCAGGCAGGACAGGAGAGAGGAGCTTCGGACAAGAGTCAGGCAGGACAGTAAAGAGAGGCTTGTGACGAGAGTCAGCCAGGACCGGAGTTAGAGTCTTGAGACGAGGGTCAGGCAGGAGAGGAGAGAGAGGCTTGGGACGGGAGTCAGGCTCGACAGGAGAGAGTATTGGGACGAGAGTCAGGCAGGATAGGAGGGAGGGGCTTGGGACGATATTCAGGCAGGACAGGAGAGAGAGCCTTTGGACGAGAATCATGCAGGGTAGGAGAGAGAGGCTTCGGAAGAGAGTCAAGCAAGACAGGAGGGAGAGTCGTTGGACGAGTCAGGCAGGACAGGAGAGAGAGGCTGGGGACGAAAGTCACGCACGACAGGAGAGAGATGGATAAGGAGAGAGTCAGGCAGGACAGGAGAGAGAGGCTTTTGACGACAGTCAGGCAGGAGAGGACAGACAGGCTTGGGACGAGAGTCAGGCAGGACAGGGGAGAGAGAGGCTTGCGACGAGAGTTATGCAGGACAGTAGAAAGAGGCCTGTGACGAAAGTCAGGCATGACAATAGAGAGAGGGTTTGTACGAGAGTCAGGTATGAGAGGTGATAGAGGCTTGAGGTGAGAGTCTGTCAGGACAGGAGAGAAATGCTTGGAACGAGAGTCAGGCAGGAGAGGAGAGAGGGGCTTGGGACTATAGTCAGGCTAGACTGGATACAGAGGATTGGGACTATAGTCAGGCAGGACAGAAGAGAGAGACTTGGGACGAGAGTTAGGCAGGATAGGAGAGAGAGGCTTGAGGAGAGAGTCATGCACGATAGGAGAAAGAGACTTGGGACGAGAATCAGGCAGGAGAGGAGAGAGAGACTTGGACGAGAGTCAGACTGGAGAGGAGAGAGGGGCTTTGGATGAAAGTCAGGCTTCAACAAGAGAGAAAGGCTTGCGACGAGAGTCAGGCAAGACAGGTAAGAAAGGCTTGTGAGGAGAGTCAGGCAGGGTAGGAGAGAAGGGCTTGGGACGAGAGTCAGACAAGTAGTAGAAAGAGGCTTAGGATGAGAGTCAGGCAGGACAGGAGAGAGAGGCTTTGGACGAGAGTCAGGCTCGACAGGAGAAAGACACTTGGGGCCAGAGTCGTTCAAGGCAGTAGATAAAGGCTTGAGGAGAGAGTCAGGCAGGATTGGAGAGAGAGGCTTGAGACGAGAGTCAGGCAGGGTAGGAGAGAGAGGCTTGCAACGAGATTCAAGGAAGGCAGGAGAGAGAGGCTTAGGACGAAACTCAGGATGGACAGGAGAGAGAGGCTTGGGACAAGAGTCAGGCAGGACAGGACAGAGAGCCCTGGGACGAGAGTCAGGCAGGACAGTAGAGAGGGGCTTAGGACGAGAGTCAGGCGGGAAAGGAGAGAGAGGCCTAGGACGAGAATCAGGCAGGAGAGGAGAGAGAAGTTTCGGAGGAGAGTCAGGCAGGAGAGGAGAGAGTTGGAACGAGAGTCAGGCAGGACCGGAGAGAAAGACTTTGGACGAGAATCAGGCAGCAGAGGAGATCGAGGCTTGGAACGAGAGTCAGGCAGGACAGGAGAGAGTGTTGGTACGACAGTCAGGCAGGAGAGGAGAGAGAAGCTTGTGACGATAATCAGAGAAGGGATTGGAACGAGAGTCAGGCAATTAGAAGAAAGATGTTTAGGACGAGAGTCAGGCAGGACAGGAGAGAGATGCTTGGGATGAGAGTCAGGCTGTAGAGGAGAGAGAGGCTTGGGACGGGAGTCAGGCTCGACAGGAGAGAGTATGGGGACGAGAGTCAGGCAGGATAGGAGGGAGGGGCTTTGGACGATATTCAGGCAGGACAGGAAAGAGAGCCTTTGGACGAGAATCATGCAGGGTAGGAGAGAGAGGCTTCGGAAGAGAGTCAAGCAAGACAGGAGGGAGAGTCTTTGGACGAGAGTCAGGCAGGATAGAAGAGAGAGGCTGGGGACGAAAGTCACGCTGGACAGAAAGAGAGATGGATAAGGAGAGAGTCAGGCAGGATAGGAGAGAAAGGCTTTTGACGACAGTCAGGCAGGAGAGGACAGAGAGGCTTGGGACGAGAGTTAGGCAGACAGGGGAGAGAGAGTCTTGACCAGAGAGTCATGCAGGACAGGAGAGAGAGGCTTGGGACGACGGTCAGGCAGGGTAGGAGAGAGAGGCTTGGGAAGAGAGTCAGAGAGGACATGAGAAAGAGGGTTAGGACGAGAGACAGGCAGGACAAGAGATAGAGGCCTTGGACGAGTGTCAGGCAGGACAGGAGAGAGGAGCTTCGGACGAGAGTCAGGCAGGACAGGAAAGAGAGGCTTGTGACGAGATTCAGCCAGGACCGGAGTTAGAGTCTTGGGACGAGGGTCAGGCAGGAGAGGAGAGAGAGGCTTGGGACGAGAGTCAGGCTCGACAGTAGAGAGTATTGGGACGAGAGTCAGGCAGGGTAGGAGGGAGCGGCTTGGGACGATATTCAGGCAGGACAGGAGAGAGAGCCTTTGGACGAGAATCATGCAGGGTAAGAGAGAGAATCTTCGGAAGAGAGTCACGCAAGACAGGAGGGAGAGTCTTTGGACGAGAGTCAGGCAGGACAGGAGAGAGAGGCTGGGGACGAAAGTCACGCTGGACAGGAGAGAGATGGATAAGGAGAAAGTCAGGCAGGACAGGAGAGAAAGGCTTTTGACGACAGTCAGGCAGGACAGGACAGAGAGTCTTGGGACGAGAGTCAGCAGGACAGGGGAGATACAGGCTTGCGATGAGAGTTATGCAGGACAGGAGAAAGAGGCCTGGGACGAGAGTCAGGCATGACAGGAGAGAGAGGGTTTGTACGAGAGTCAGGTATGAGAGGAGATAGAGGCTTGAGGTGAGAGTCAGTCAGGACAGGAGAGAAATGCTTGGAACGAGAGTCAGGCAGGAGAGGAGAGAGGGGCTTGGGACGAGAGTCAGGCTAGACTGGATAGAGAAGTTTGGGACTATAGTCAGGCAGGACAGAAGAGAGAGACTTGGGACGAGAGTCAGGTAGGATAGGAGGGAGAGGCTTGAGGAGAGAGTCAGGCACGACAGGAGAGAGAGACTTGGGATGAGAATCAGGCAGGATAGGAGAGAGAAACTGGGACGAGAGTCAGACTGGAGAGGAGAGAGGGGCTTTGGATGAAAGTCAGGCTAGACAAGAGAGAAAGGCTTGCGACGAGAGTCAGGCAAGACAGGTGAGAAAGGCTTTGGACGAGAGTCAGGCAGGGTAGGAGAGAAGGGCTTGGGATGAGAGTCATAGAAGTAGTAGAAAGAGGCTTAGGATGAGAGTCAGGCAGGACAGGAGAGAGAGGCTTGAAACGAGAGTCAGGCAGGAAAGAGAGAGAGTCTTGGGACGAGAGTCTGGCTCGACAGGAGAGAGACACTTGGGACGAGAGTCTGGCTGGACAGGAGAGAGACACTTGGGACGAGAGTCAGGCAGGATTGGAGAGAGAGGCTCGAGACAAGAGTCAGGAAGGGTAGGAGAGAGAGGCTTGCAAGGAGATTCAAGGAAGGTAGGAGAGAGAGGCTTAGGGCGAAACTCAGGATGGACAGGAGAGAGAGGCTTAGGACGAGAGTCAGGCGGGAAAGGAGAGAGAGGCCTAGGACGAGAATCAGGCAGGAGAGGAGAGAGAAGTTTCGGAGGAGAGTCAGGCAGGACAGGAGGGAGAGGCTTTTAACGAGAGTCAGGCAGGACCGGAGAGAAAGAATTTTGACGAGAATCAGGCAGAAGAGGAGATAGAGGCTTGGGACGAGAGTCAGGCAGGACAGGAGAGAGTGTTGGTACGACAGTCAGGCAGGAGAGGAGAGAGAAGCTTGGGTCGAAAATCAGAGAAGGGATTGGAACGAAGAGTCAGGCAATTAGAAGAAAGATGTTTAGGACGAGAGTCAGGCAGGAGAGGAGAGAGATGCTTGGGACAAGAGTCAGGCAGGAGAGGAGAGAGAGGCTTGGGACGAAAGTCAGACTCGACAGGAGAGATCCTTGGGACGAGAGTCAGGCAGGGTAGGAGAGAGGGCCTTGGGACGAGAGTCAGGCAGGACAGGTGAGAGAGGCTTGGAACGAGAATCATACAGGGTAGGAGAGAGGGGATTCGGGCGAGATTCAGGCAGGACAGGAGAGAGAGGCTTGGGACGACAATTACGCAGGACAGGAGAGAGAGGCTTCGGATGAGAACCAACCAGGACAAAAGATAGAAGCATGGGACGAAAGTCAGTCAGGAGAGGAGAGAGAGGCTTTGGACGATATTCAGGCAATACAGGAGAGAGAGGCTGGGGACGAGAGTCAGGCAGGACAGGATAGATAGGCTTTGGACGAGAGTCACACAGGAGAGGAGAGAGAGGCTTTGGACGAGATTTAGGCAGGACAGGGGAGAGAGAGTCTTGACGAGAGAGTCATGCAGGACAGGAGAGAGAGGCTTGGGACGACGGTCAGGCAGGGTAGGAGAGAGAGGCTTGGGAAGAGAGTCAGAGAGGACATGAGAAAGAGGGATAGGACGAGAGACAGGCAGGACAAGAGATAGAGGCCTGGGACGAGTGTCAGGCAGGATAGGAGAGAGGAGCTTCGGACCAGAGTCAGGCAGGACAGGAAAGAGGGGCTTATGACGAGAGTCGCCAGGACCGGAGTTAGAGTCTTGGGACGAGGGTCAGGCAGGAGAGGAGAGAAAGGCTTGGGACGAGAGTCAGGCTGGAAAGGAGAGAGTATTGTGACGAGAGTCAGGCAGGGTAGGAGGTAGGGGCTTGGAACGATATTCATACAGGACAGGAGAGAGAGTCTTTGGACGAGAATCATGCAGGGTAGGAGAGAGAGGCTTCGGATGCGAGTCACGCAAGACAGGAGGGAGAGTCTTTGGACGAGAGTCAGGCAGGACAGGAGAGAGAGGCTGGGGACGAAAGTCACGCAGGACAGGAGAGAGATGGTTAAGGAGAGAGTCAGGCAGGACAGGAGAGAAAGGCTTTTGACGACAGTCAGGCAGGAGAGGTCAGAGAGGCTTGGGACGAGAGTCAGGCAGGACAGGGGAGAGAGAGGCTTGCGACGAGAATTATGCAGGACAGGAGAAAGAGGCCTGGGACGAGAGTCAGGCATGACAGGAAAGAGAGGGTTTTTACGAGAGTCAGGTATGAGAGGGATAGAGGCTTGAGATGAGAGTCAGTCAGGACAGGAGAGAAATGCTTGGAACGAGAGTCAGGCAGGAGAGGAGAGAGGGGCTTGGGACGAGAGTCAGGCTAGACTGGATAGAGAAGGTTGGGACTATAGTCAGGCAGGACAGAAGAGAGAGATTTGGGACGAGAGTCAGGCAGGATAGGAGAGAGAGGCTTGAGGAGAGAGTCAGGCACGACAGGAGAGAGAGACTTGGGATGAGAATCAGGCAGGAGAGGAGAGAGAAACTGGGACGAGAGTCAGACTGGAGAGGAGAGAGGGGCTTTGGATGAAAGTCAGGCTAGACAGGAGAGAAAGGCATGCGACGAGAGTCAGGCAAGACAGGTGAGAAAGGCTTGGGACGAGAGTCAGGCAGGGTAGGAGAGAAGGGCTTGGGATGAGAGTCAGACAAGTAGTAGAAAGAGGCTTAGGATGAGAGTCAGGCAGGACAGGAGAGAGAGGCTTGGGACAAGAGTCAGGCAGGAAAAAGAGAGAGGCTTGGGACGAGAGTCAGGCTCGACAGGAGAGAGACACTTGGGACGAGAGTCATGCAAGGCAGTAAATAAGGGCTTGAGGAGAGAGTCGGGCAGGATTGGAGAGAGAGGCTTCAGACGAGAGGCAGGCAGAGAAGAGAGAGAGGCTTGGGACGAAAGTCAGACTCGACAGGAGAGAGCCTTGGGACGAGAGTCAGCCAGGATAGGAGAGAGGGGCTTGTGACGAGAGTCAGGCAGGACAGGTGAGGGAGGCCTGGAACGAGAATCATACAGGGTAGGAGAGAGGGGATTCGTTCGAGATTCAGGCAGGACAGGAGAGAGTGGCTTAGGACGACAATCACGCAGGACAGGAGAGAGAGGCTTCGGATGAGAATCAGTCAGGACAAAATAGAGAGGCATAAGACGAAAGTCAGTCAGGACAGGAGAGAGAGGCATGGGATGAGATTCAGGCAATACAGGAGAGAGAGGCTGGGGACGAGAGTCAGGCAGGACAGGATAGATAGGCTTTTGACGAGAGTCAGACAGGAGAGGAGAGAGACGCTTTGGACGAGAGTTAGGCAGGACAGGAGAGAGAGGCTTGACGAGAGAGTAATGCAGGACAGGAGAGAGAGGCCTGGGACGACGTTCAGGAAGGGTACGAGAGAGAGGCTTTTGAAGAGAGTCAAGCAGGACAGGAGAGAGAGGGTTCGGCCGAGAGAAAGGCAGGACAGCAGATAGAGGCCTGGGAAGAGTGTCAGGCGAGATAGGAGAGGGAAACTTGGGACGAGAGTCAGGCAAGACAGGAAAGAGAGGCTTGTGACGAGAGTCATGCAGGACCCGAGAGAGAGACTTGGGAAGAGAGTCAGGCAGGACAGGAGAGATATGCTTAGGACGGCAGTTAGGACGGACAGGAGAGAGAGACTTTTGATAATAGTCATGCAGGACAGGAGATAGAGGCATGGGACGAGGGTCAGGCAGGACAGGAGAGAGAGGCTTACGACAAGAGTCAGGCAGGACAGGAGAGAGAGGGTTGGGACAAGAATCAGCCAGATTGAGAAAGAGAGAGGCTTGGTATGAGAGTCAAACAAGACTGGAGAGAGAGCTTAGGACGAGAGTAAGGGTGGGTAGGAGAAAGGGGCTTGGGACGAAAGACAAGCAGGGCAGGAGAGAAAGGCTTGGGACCAAAGTCAGGCAGTACAGAACAGAGAGGCTTGGGACGAGAGTCAGGCGGACAGGAGAGAGAGGCTGAAACGAGAGTCAGGCAGAAAGAGAAGAGTCCTTGGGACGAGAGTCTGGCTCGGACAGGAGAGAGACACTTGGGACGAAGCTGGCTGAAGGGAGACATTGGGACGAGAGTCAGGCAGGATGGAGAGAGAGGCTCGAGACAAGAGTCAGGAAGGTAGGAGAGAGGCTTGCAAGGAGATTCAAGGAAGGTAGAGAGAGAGGCTTAGGGCGAAACTCAGGATGGACAGGAGAGAGAGGCTTGGACGAGAGTCAGGCGGAAGGAGAGAGAGGCCTAGGACGAGAAGCAGGAGACGGAGAGAGAAGTTTGGAGAGAGTCAGGCAGGACAGAGGGAGAGGCTTTAACGAGAGTCAGGCGGACCGGAGAGAAAGACTTGGACGAGAATCAGCAGGAGAATAGAGAGCTTGGGACGAGAGCAGGGAGGACAGGAGGAGGTGTACGACAGTAGGTCAGGAGAGGAGGAGAGAGAGCTTGGACGATAGTCAGGAAGGGATGGAACGAAGTAGGCGTGAGAAAGAGTTTAGGCAAAGTCAGGTGACGAGAGGCTGGGACGAGGCAGCGTGTAGGAGAGGGCTTGACAGAGACAGCAGACAGTGAGAGAGGCGAACGAATACAGAAGAGAGGTTCGGGCGAGATCGCAGGACGGAGAGAGTGGCTGGGAGAATTAGCGACAGAGAGAGGCATGGGACGGTCAGGACGGAGGACAGGAGAGAGAGGCTTGGGACGAGAGTCAGGGGAGGACAGTGAAATAGGCTTGGACGAGAGTCAGGGAGGCAGGAAGAGAGCTTTGGACGAGTAGTCGAGGGAGCTGACAGAGAGTCATGCAGGAAGAGGCTTGGGACGAGGTCACAGGTGAAAAGAGAGGGAGAGAGTCAGCATGGATGAGAAGTAGGACAACAAGGACAGAAGAGAGAGAGGCTGGGAAGAGTCAGGCAGGACAGGAGAGAGAGGCTTGGACGAGAGTAGGCAACGGAGAGAGGTGTGACGAGTGTCCAAGGGGATAAGACAGAGAGAGGCTAAGAGAGTCAGGCTGACAGGGAGAGTATGGAGACGGAGCGCAGGAGAGAGAGGCTTGGACGAGAGTCAGGCAGGACAGAGAGAGAGCTTTGGACGAGAAGTCAGTAGGGTAGGAGAGAGAGGCTTGGGAAGAGAGTCAGCAGAGACAGGAGAGAGTTGTTGACGAGAGTCAGGCAGGACATGAGAGAGAGGACTGGGACGAAAGTCAGGCAGGACAGGAGAGAGGAGCTTGGACGAGAGTCAGGCAGGAAGGAAGAGAAGGCTTGTGACGAAGTCACAGGACCGAAGAGAGGCTTGGGACGAAGTAGGTCAGGCAGGGAGGAGAGAGAGGCTTGGACGAGAGTCAGGCAGACATGGAGAGAGGCCTGGGACGAGAATAGTAGGCAGGGTAGGAGGAGAGGGGTTGGGAGATGAGTTAGGCAGTGACAAGAGAGAAGATGCTTGGAACGAAATCAGGCAGGGAGGAGAGAGAGGCTTGGATGACGAACAATCAGGACAAATGAGAGAGGATTGGGACGAAGTCAGGCAGGACAGGAGAGAGATGCTTGGACGAGATATCAGGATACAGGAGAGAGAGGCTGGGACGAGAGTCAGGACAGGAGGAAGAGACTATGAGATCAGGCAGAGAGGAGAGAATGGAGAGAGTCAGACGAGAGGGGAAGCTTTGGAGAAGTCAGGCAGGACAGGAGAGACAGGCTTGGACGAGAGTCAGGCAGAGACAGGTGAGAAAGCTTGGACTAGAGTCATGGTGGGTAGGAGAAAGGGCTTGGGACGAGATTAAAGGGAGAAGTGAAGAGAGTGCTTGGTACGAAGTCAGGCAGACAGGAAGAGAGGCAGATGAGATCAATCAGGACAAAAAGAGAGGCAAAGACGAAAGTCAGTGACAGAGAGGGATTGGGACGAGATTCAAAGGAAAATAAGCTGAGGAGAAGATCGGCAGGTTGGGACGAGAGGTCAGACGAGAGGCAGGAGAGAAGAGAGAGAGGCTTGGGACGAAAGTCAGACTCGAAAGGAGAGAGCCTTGGGACGAGAATCAGCAGGGATAGGAGAGAGGGCTTGTGACGAGAGTCAGGCAGGACAGGTGAGGGAGGCCTGGAACGAGAATCATACAGGGTAGGAGAGAGGGGATTCGTGCGAGATTCAGTCAGGACAGAGAGAGTGGCTTGGGACGACAATCACGCAGGACAGGAGAGAGAGGCATTCGGATGAGAATCAATCAGGACAAAATAGAGAGGCATAAGACGAAAGTCAGTCAGTACAGGAGAGAGAGGCTTGGGACGAGATTCAGGAATACAGGAGAGAGAGGCTTGGGACGAGATCAGGCAGGACAGGATAGATAGGCTTT